>NC_062213.1:134365990-134595990 GCF_902686445.1 Sciurus carolinensis | reverse complement strand
CCCCTGAAGAACTCAAGGCTGACCTACATGCATGTCTCATCCCATAAGAAAAGGAATGGCAGAAGGTATTTTCATCCCACATCACAGATGGATAAATGAAAGGCACAAAGCATGAAAGTGACATGCCTTCCTGCTGACTGTGGCCCTTGGAGAGGTCAGCACCAAAGCTGGACCTGGAACTGCATCTCCTGATTTCTAGACTAAAGTCCTAAACACTGAACTGAACTGTCATCCCTCCTCTTCAGCAGCCAAGACACAACAGGTTGGTCTGTTTTAATTTGTATTGTCTTTTTGGTTTTGCTCTATAGACCTCTAGAAAGGCAATAACCTGAATTTCCTATACAGCTATTCCCACCTCCCTTCTCTATTTTTGATGCCTTCAAGTTTCCATCAGTTTGATCATGGATTAATGCAAACCTCATATAGACACATTAATTCGATACAAACACTTTAGGTAATAAAGATTAAAACAACTCACAAACCTACCAACCTAAATGAAATGATTGCTTATGGACAATGACATGCAGCCCACTTAGCTGTCCTGTATGCCCAAATCCTTTCCTATAGTTCATAGCTAAGCCACACACCAAACAGTGCAAATGCGCCCAGGTCAGGTTCAAGCCCATTAACCCATCTGCTACCAGTGAATAATCTAAACCAGTGTCATTGTCAGAGTCCTACTTCATTGAGGTTCTTCAAAAAGATGACCTTATGAAGGTCCAGCAACTTGAAACACATGAAGATTTCATTCTGCAACTTGAAGACCTATGGTCATCTTCAGGAGACATCCTAACTTCATAAATACTGTGTAATGAGAAAGACGCACACAAACCTGAAATATTTTTTCTTTAACAAGAATGAAATGTTGGAACTATTACTTGTTGCAATTTCAAAGGATATGGAGTCCTCTAGAAAGATGTTTCCATTGGCCCACCACCCAGGTACCCACAAAACACTCACTTCACCTGTTTAAGTTAATATAGGCTTCATGTGGCAGGGCGTGTTTTGCAATTGGATTGCAAGAAGCTATATTTCAACATATCCACACCCACCCCCAATAGCAACAACAGCAAAAAGCCTTCAGAACTGAAAATTGTTTCTTTGCTTCATTACATCTAAATGATCAGACTCATTTCAGTCTCAATTCTCAAACTTCCCTCCCTCCATTTATTCCTCTTTCTTTTTAAGGGACCCTATTATAGGGAGGAAAAACAAAATGGAACAAAGCTACAATTCAATGCTCATTTTAAGGTTTTCAGTTATAACAGCGCTCCTGGGCATGACTATTATATATTGGCTTCTTTGGAAAACTGTTGATCTTTTGATGTTTATCATTTCTTTATTTAAACTGTAAAAGGGAGCTTTGTGGAGAACAAGACTGTGTCTCTAACTAAGGCCTATATTAAAACGCAGCCCAGGCCATGAATGAAAATGGAGCCTGTGGAATCAAACTATTCCCTCATCGGTCCCTGCCCACATCATAAAACCAGAAGCTATTTGGCACAGAAGAAAAGAGATGGGAAAACGCAAGAACTAAAAGCTAGGGCTGACCACGTACCTAAGAGCCACAAATATAAACACAGAAGGAGGGGTTAGCTAACTCTGGAAAGCGGCAAGGGGGACATCAGAGGTTTATGTGATAGTCAGTGTTCATATTCCTAAAAGAAAGTGCACATTTTAAATTTTCACTGCACATCTGTGCATTGCTATGTGTTTAAGGGCCTGCTAGGACTGGAATTATAGGAGATTTGAAGCTCACAACCGGGTAGCTATGGCAAAGCTGTATGGGGGAGGAAGGCTACTGAAAATCAGGGGGGGAAAGTAGAGCCTCTGCCAAAGAGGAACATTAAAAAAGGGTTCTAGCTGAGGCAACTGTCAGCTTTATATATGGGAACTTGAAATGGAAAAATTGGTAGTGCCATTGAACCTGAACAGCAGCTGTGAAATCAAAATTTACTCCCTAATCTGAATTAACTAATCAAAACCAGGTCACTCCTCCGCCTTCTCTCACTACCCACCACATCGCCCCTGGGTTATTTTTCATGACATGCTGCAGCAAAATAAATAAATAAAGAACAACGAAAACAGAAATACTAAAGGTCAAAGTGTCCCCACAAGACCCAATGCACTTGAGATTTATCAATGGAGGGAAGAACATGAGTTTTCCACTTTTCATCGTTTTGTCTCTGTGGTGCATAGACTCAGTAAAAGAGCAAGGTTACACACCTTCATCTCCGATGTACTCAAGTCAAAACCAAGAATGATTTTCAAATGATGACTTCTGCGATCTAAGCTCCGAAGACAGCTGAAAGGTAAAGACTGCATGAAGCAAAACGACCACTGTGCTAGTAATTTCTAAAAATTCAGATTCGCAGCTAATTTCATACACAAGCACTTTTTGATCAAGCATAAGCATTTAATAAAATTGAACTGGTAAATTATCCAAAGAAATACATTAAAGGGTGTACACTAGCCAAAGCACGATTGAAGCTCTTATTAACTGGTGATTATCTTCACTGATCCACATTACCATTCCGTTGCAGATGTTACTGACATTAAGATGTATGATGCAGAGGCTGGAGAAAGAGCCCATTTAAGACAGGTGAATACTTAATAGTAATTCAACATACCAGGCACAAAATGTCTTTCACGGGAGTTCAAGGATTTTCCCTTTTTTCTCTTTGCAATTTTATATGAATGTTTATAAATAAAATGAGAAATGAAACTCCATTTGGTAGCCATTTGACTTGCTCGACTTAATGGCCATTTGAAACTTTGCAATTTATCATTAGAGGCTTCTTTCTCATCGGGCTTTATTTTTATTTTATTATTTATTTATATATATTTTTATCTTCCTCTTTGAACCCTTACAGAAAATCCACATTTTAAGTATGCAGATGAAATTTATCTGACTGGGAGCAGTTGTTTATCCTTCAGCTTTAGTGTCTCTACGGCTGATACTGCAATGGTTAGCTGACTGCCCGCTGGATGCAGAACAGACCTCTTGGAGCCTGGGGAAGCATCCTTTTGTTATTGCACTGCTCAGGATTACAGGACACACTGCCTTCACCCCCACCTTGACACTCCCCTCACTCTGCAGCCCAGGGTAAATACAGAAACTGATCATTTCTGTACAAGCTGAATGCAACAAAACAGTCAACACTTTCAGGGATACTTCTCTCAAGTCGATTTTTAAGAAAGGCACTCTAGATATTACAGCATGAAATAAAGAGATTAAAAGTAAGATGATTTATAGGGAAGCAAGTTGAAATGATTGGAAAATTCTGAGTCTTCCTCGAGCCATCAAGTCTCTCTCGGTCTCACTGTTTTTCAAATACAAATGTCAATTGGTGACCAATTTTATATACAGGTTATACTCACACAAGCTCCTCAGTACCTAAAAAACATGCAAAAGGAACAAAGATTCCCTCAGTTCTTCTATCCTTCTTTCTGTATGGTTCTGATTTTTAAATGTACAACTTTCTCAAATAAACCTGTACCACACTGCACTGCACTTGATCAGAATGCCTCCCTTCAAAGATCTGCCTAAATAATGCTCTCCAATCCCAATTCTTCTGTTTGCTTTGAATCTTTTCTGTGTTATATTGTACCCCAAACCCTAATCTTACTTTCAGAAGGACTGATTGAAAGTAAACTATAAATGGCCAATAATAGCAGAATATAGGCCATCCCCCAGCTGCTATTTCTTTTTCAACAACTGCCATTACCCACAGGAGCGTGAAATGGGAGACTCTACACATGCAACAGAGCCCGTGGGAAGTATATTTTGTCTGAGGAAGTTTTTTTCCAATCACACAGCATAAACATCTACTTATTCTGCATAAGCATAACTCTGATCCTGTAAACATACACATATGTGTATTCATAGTTTTCTTTCCCATATTTGGAAATATATGTGTGTTGCTAGTTATTGTTGTACATAAACAGAAATTTTACTGTTTTTAGGGGAATCTGTATTATAAAATATCTTGCACATTCAAATGAGAAGTTTCCTTTGTTCCATCAGACAATGTAGAGAGTAAAGAGTGACTTCTCTTTGGGTCAAGGAAAATGAGTCCAAGGGGACTTAGTTGTCTCGAGTCAATGATTTTCAGATCATGCTCACAGAAGTTGTGAATGTCCTCTGAGTTTCCTAAGGAGAGGAGACTTGGGGAAGATAAGACATGGAGAAGGAGTTTGAGGGAGGTTCTGTTCTTCCTACTTCCTTAGCCAAAGCAACTCTACATTTATTGATTTTATAAAAGAAGTCTGTGAAAGATTTTACCTGAAGATAGATTTCCTCTGCTTAACAGTGTATTGAGTTCTTTCTAGGAAAAAATGGTGCTGGGGAGATGAATACTGACTCTATGGAATAAAAGGAAGACCCTTGAATTGGAATCTTCAGCAAATTTCTCTGCCCCAGTTAATGATTCTGCTAGGAATCTTTTGAATACTAGCCCCAACCTACTTTTTCTCTCCAGGCTCACAAGAAGTATAGCTAAGAAGCTGTACAGCAAAGGCATTCACCAGGTTTCATCTTTAGAACCTTTCTCCAGAATACAAATACACAAATAAATAAATAATCTGTGCTTATTTTACTTCCCAAAGAGACAGAAATCCTAATGAATAACATCTTATTTGTCTACTTAGTAGACAGGGAGCTTTATTTCTTTTTATGATTCACTGAGCAGGGATGTAAACTAAGAAGCACCCTTGCAAAAATATCACCGTGGGATGGTCTATAGCCCAAGTTGTTGAACTTTGAACTGCCAAGTTTTACTCTGTTCATAAATGCTCCCTCTCCCAGGGCTGGATATGCAATTTACCTTTCTGCAAGGGGAGAAAGGTAAATTCTGCTTTTCTCCTAGACATCCTACTCTATAGATGATAATATAGAGTTGGGACCAGGTGAACAGAATGCTCTGAACTTATGATCAGTACTTTCTAAACACAAGTGCTATTTCACACTATGTGGTCCATCACCACTTCAAAGTACATTTTGCCTCCCTTGCAGAGGACTTGTTAACCTAATTACCTCAAACTCTGAGAGTGGAAATAAGAGCGAAAATAAAAACATAAAATAATAATGAGGATAAAATAATAATAATAAATTTGCTCCCACTTTGTCAGATGCAGAGAAATTTCCATTTTGCAAAGGATTTCACACTTCCTACATCTTTGTATAACATATGTTATGTTCTAGTGGAAGTTAATTAAAGTTCATGTTTGACTGTTGATTTCTATTTCAGAGCACAGTAACCAGAAAAGGTGCTTGCCCAAGATTGAAACCTTCCGTAGCATCAGTTAGACCTTCAGTTAAACTGATAAGCAATCCATTCAATTCCAAATTTGAAAGTGCATTAAAAGTACAGGGGGAAAAATAAAGATGTGTGTGGGCTACCACACTGTGCATGTCCATTGAAATCCTGTCTGGGGTTGTATATTTGACAAAACGTGTTATCTCCTTCCCAAAAAACGATGATGAGGCTCTGGTAGAACATGAAGGGCACTCAGTGTTTTCCTTGTGAACGGACTGCACGGTACAGGAGGGATTATTTGTCATGAAGTTGCTGTATCACCACCAAAGAGTATTCTTGTGGAATACTGTGGTGCTTAAAATATACTAATTACTGTTATAGTGTGTGCAGCAACGTGAGCACCACATCTAGAGCTACACGTGGTACCCAGAGTCAAGAAACAGCTGTAATTTTGGCTTTAAATATGTTTATGAGCATTCTGAATGGTTTAAGCTTGCTGTGCAGCATATGATTTTAATTTTCTTTATGGATATAGGGGGGCAATGAAATGCTGACTTTTGATATAATAATCTTTCAGGTTTGGGAGAAACTCTGGGAGGTCAGTAAGACCTCAAGCCCACCCTCTTAAATCTCTACTTATAAAGTTCTCAGCAGTAGATGTGAGTAAAAAAAATTTTACATTATATACTATGTCTTATATCTCTGATTTAAATGAACCCTTTTAGTTGACTACCCAGGCTGGGTAAATCAGAGAAAACCTATAAAATGGAGGCACATATCTTATTTGCAAAATAATAACTCCTTTCTTTGGGACAGAAGAAATGGAGTCTTCCAAAGGAAAATTCAATTTCCTTATTTACCATACGCAAAACTCAAGGAATAGTCATTTTTATATTGAAACTCATATTTAAACACACTTCAAAGCAAGTGCTAAATTGGTCATTTCTCAGGAATTGCTAAAGCAGATTTGCCTACAATAAAAAAGGAAAAACATTTGAATTGCCTCTAGTTATTGTAAGTTAATTGTGCCTACTTTGGTTTGTTTCATTTAAAAGAACACATCCCAGACCAGTTAGTAGTTGAAAGATTAGTGATGGAGAAGAAATGGATCCTATAAAAAAGATGCACTTAATGAAATAGAAATGATGTTATTTCCCTCAAATGATTTCTATTGTAAGACACTTATAAATACCCATTTGACTAAAATTAGAGAAAATAAAACTTGATAGACAAATCTTACTTGCTAAGGTGTGGACTACGGCAGGTAATTTCATCTGCTCCTTAAAAATACCTTTTCTGCATTGCAATTTTTTCAGGAACATGTCTTATATCTGTCACTAAGGTACAAAGTTACTTCTCAAATTAAAAACAAAATTGTTTTGTCAATCAGATACTCTAGCCAGCTTCTGGTCACATCAAGAGAATATCGCAAATGACACACTAAAAGCCCAGAAATGTGTTGACAATTTAGTCCCAAGTAGCTAATAGACAATCTCTTATGATATAAAAAAAATGGTTGAAATATAGAAACTATTGTATGACAGGAGCAACTAGATTCTAGACTTCCTAAGACAGCAGTGTGGCAGGTGCAAGCCTGTTAACCAAACTCATTTTCTTTCTTCTGGCACATAACTAGACTCCATTCCCAAGCTTCCCTCCCAATTAAGCTGGAGTCATTGGACTGAATTCTGGCTGGCAAAGTATTGTTGAAGTTACGTGTGTAACTTCAGACTTTCACATTCTCTCTCATTTCCCATACACTGGCTCGATATAGAGGAAAGTGAAGCTCCAGAATATGGTACAGCCACATGGCAGAGTAATCTTCATACTGAATGACAGCATAAAGTCAAGACATAAAGGAGAAATCTGCTTTTCTTATGTGAAACCACTGAAATTTTGACCAATGTAAATAGAGACATTGTGGTGTCTGCCACCTATTAAGAATTCAACTGAAATCCACAACAGTAATAGTCCAGGAGTTTTTAAGACCCTTAGAGAAGTAGTGTGTACATTCATTCAAAAGCATTTACTCAGCACCGACTGCAAGCAACATAGAGAGTTGAAGGGTTCAGCCTCTTTCTTCATGATACTCACAGCCCAGTGGTTAAGGAAAACCATTCCTGAGGTTAGAAGATAGATGGATAGAAAGACCTAATGCATAGGGTACTAGAGATATACTTAGTCTTCTTACACAGACTCGGGTATTGAAGTCTCCATAATGATGGTTATAATTCAAGCAGAAGAATTAGTGGGTATCAGCCCCATGGAGAAAGGAACAATAGCAGAGGGACCTGAGGCAACAGGTCCCTGTGATGTTTTTTGAGGCTCTTCCCTCAAGGAACTTCCAGAATGGTGGAATTAAAACACATCAGGGGTCAAATACCAAGTTCCATCAGTCTGCCAGCTTTATGACAGAAATATCTGTTTTGCCCCACTTCAAAATAAACTTTAAGAACAAAGTTTTGCCCACACACACACATAAGAAGGTCTAAAGTAAGGTCATATTTATCCTCTTTAAATGTAACAAATTTGGCCAGTTCCCTAAGAGAGAGAAGAGCAGGCAGTTTTCTAGTGTTCAGTTTTGGAAGAAACATCTTTATGGTCTGTCTAGGTGACAATTAAATCTTTTTGTGTTTCCGTAAGTACCAAAAGGATAGTATCTGTGCTCTTAAAATTCAGACTAATATTGTATCCACTTATTATACCAAGAGACTGCTTTAAAAAGTTTCTGTTTTATCACTGTTGGAGGTTTATGTGTGTGAAATTCAGGTACACTGATTATCAATTTAAGTGCACAGCATGCTATAATATAATAGGATGCTTTGCCTATTTTTTATGATTTCTGGTTTGGGTAGGAGATCCTAATTTTTGTTTATACATGCTTTTGACCAAAAGATGAAGCAAAACAAAATTGTATAGTTCCATTCTGAGTCTAAGGACAATGATTAAGAGAAAAGATATATTAAAAACCCTGAGATCTGAAGTTCCTCTGAATCAGTGAAATACACAGAAAAAGGAAGCTTAAAAAAGAAAGAAAAAGAAATACTGTCTGTAATAAAAATGTCAGCAGGTAAAAGTGGTCAAAGTAACCTAAATAAGTACACATTATGTTACAAGACATTAGTCACTTGCTTTTTGGTAATATACCAACTTTGAACAAAAGTAACCAATAACATGTGTTCAAACCAATGCTCTATTGGATATGTACAGAATCTTTCATAAAACTCTGGACTTCTTAGAAAATAGCAGAGAAGACAATACCACCCCAGGGGACAATCCACACGTGTGGTATATTATCTCCAAGCCACCTGCAGTGTTTCTTATCTAAATCAAAAATAGAAAGATCCAGACTACTCTGATCATGTAATAAGCCTTAAATATTACTTCGAGTAACAAAAGAACACATTTCAATAAAAACATAAAAGAAAGTCTTCCTAACATGAAGAATGTACTTAGAAATTTCAATCCAGTTCTTGACTACATCAGATTTTAAGCCTCTGAAAGCAGAAGGTGTTGTGACAGAAAGGAATATCAGTTTGTCAAATTCCCTCTTTACAAATAATGGATAATATAAAAATAGAAAAGCAAAAAGACATGATCAGACTGAAGACCATGGTAAGGATCCTTTGACCACAAAAGGAACAAAAATGCAGAGTTGTGTACTGAGCTGAACATCTACTAGAAACAGCCATGGAGTTTGGGAGACCCACTCCTGGATGACAATGGAAAGGAAAGATCTCATATGAGAACAGGAATTGGAGTGGAAATCTGGTTTACTATTCAGTAGTAGGTGAAACTGGCTAGTCTGGCTTAAAACAAAACAAAACAAAATGTAATACGCAAAAGTATACTGCTAGCCACCATGGCCAAAACTGGAATCACATCATCCATTGATTCAGTGGATCCTCAATGTCAACGAAGATCATGAGACCTGGATGTGGACAGGCATAAAGGTTAGTGTCACAGGGGAAGGAGGCAGCAGTCACAAACAAAACAAAACAAAAAGGGAGCGGTGCATGTGGAAGGAGAAAAAAAATTAAAACAACAATAAAAAATTTCCTTCCAAATGAGTTGTGAAATCAAAATTACATAGCACATTAAGAACAGAAAAAGTTAACTAACAACATAAATATTCAGAATAGTAACTATTCTAAAGAAATTAATTATACAGAACAGTCTGGCAAAAATGCTAATGTTACTCTGTTGAAAGTACTAAAAGAGATAAATGAAGAAATAACAATGATTTGAAACAATTCCCTTTGACTAAGAGATATAAAACAAAAATGATGGATATGGAAAAGAACAAATTGGAGGTCTGGGAATGGAAAAGTATTTTATTGAAAAAATATTAATAGTATTATAAACTCGACACTGAAAATGGTTGAAGAAAAAAGTAGAGAATTGGAAAATAGAACTGAGGACTTTACCCAGAATGAAGCATATGGAGACAGAGAGTTTTGTTTTATTTCATTTTTGAGTTTGTTTTGTTTCTCTCTATACGTTATCAGATAAAAAACAAGGAGAACAGATTGGCAAAATCTACTTTGCAACTAGTATGTGCTGAAGAGATGAAAAGAAAATGTAAAAAATAGTAAAGAAGCGTATAATTTGAAGAAATAAAACTGAGTTTTTCTACACTGAAGAAATGAGAACTTAGACTTGAGTACTTCTATAGGTATTCACAGAATAAGTGGAGATAAACCTAGGCCAGGAGGCATCCCAACAAAATGAAAAACACTGAAGATGTGAGGGGGGCAAGAAAATTTAAAAAATATATATATATAAAGGGAACAAGAAGAGAAAAAAAAATTTTACCATGACAATTACACTGGTAACTGACTTGTCAGTTATAACAATAAATGCCAGAAAAAGAATGAATGAATACTTCAGAGGTGCTCAGGGAAAATTACTGTCAATTTAGTAGCTTTTACCCAGTTAAGCTATTTTTCAGGAGGAAAGGCAAAATGGAAGCATTTCAAGTCATCCTTCACTAAAAGATCTATTAAAGAATGTTCTTCAGGAAAATGACAAATTAACACAGAAGGAAGTTGTGGAATTAAGGAACAAGAGTGAGACCAGAAATTGACAAACTATTCCAATAAATGTACTCAATGATTACCTAATAATGTTTGCAATAAGCACGTATTTAAAATAAAGCAAGTCAAACACTGCCATGACAATGATATTGTGCATGCTTCTGGGGTGGGGGTGTTCAGTGGCTGGTTAAGGCATCATTTTAAATGGTGTACTTGAACTAAATCAATTTTTAGGAATTTTGTAAAGCAGTTATCAAAAACAACCATTGTTTAAAAATTAAAGTATATAAATCTACAATGAAACAGATTAAACTAAAAGCAAAGATAATAAATACCCAAAACCCATGATTTTCAAATAATTTCACTTCATTTAACTATTATCTATGCTTTTGAGGCTCATCTGTGTCAAGGATACCCAGGATACTTAGGATGGTGTGCTACTAGCCATGATTTCTCAACTCCGTATTCAGTGACATGCAGAGTTGAATCAGTCATAATGGGAATATTTACACCATGGAAATCAGTAGATATTACAAATTTAGGAGTTTTTTTCCTCCACAGTAGTCAGTGAAACATTTACCAGTTCACCACTGTGTGTATACACACACACACACACACACACACACACACACAGACGTGAGAAGGCTAGAAATATTAATGATTTTGCATTTTATTATGTTATATATCTTTATTCTAAAAATCAGTTCTTTTCAGAATCTTTATTCTAAAAATCAAGGGTAATAGCAGAAAGAGAAGAAGAGATAAAAGAAAGAGGGAAAGGAAGAAGAAAATGCAAAGGAAGAGGGTAGAATAACTATCAAAAAGACGATCAATCCAAGGAAAACAGAAAACACAAACAGGAATTAAAATAAAAATAAATAAATAAACATAAATGTTATAGTATTCACAATAAATGAGAGTGAAGGCAAGAGAACATCAGAGTAGACTGAAAAACAGTAACTGCATTGCTTACTAGACATATTTAAACCAAACCACACAGAATATCTAAAAATAAAGGGAATTAAAACAACAGAAAAACACAAATTAACACAAAAGGAAGTCATGGGAATTAAGAAACAATGGCAAGAAATCAAAATAAAGCTGGTATATTTGTACATTCTGTATTCCTAAGTATATATGGCAACATGTCAACATTTGATCAAGCTGATTGTTATATTGTTTTATCGCTCTCTAGAAAATTCTATATGGTAGTAATATTTCCTAATAAAAATGTTTTTAAAAAGAAAGTGCATTTGATTCAGGGAGCCAGGAGTATTACAATAAATCCCCAACTATGCCACTAATTTTGTCACTTCTATAGCTTTCATGTACCACTTCTAGAAAAAAAGAACTTTGGATTTTCAGTGGTTCTTGCATCAACTGCACTAGAATCTTTGTCACATGTTAAAAATACCTCCTGAATCAGACTCTTCATGTGGGGCAAGGTTGGAATAAAACACAGTTGTCTATTTTTAAAAGCCCATCCCCACCGCTATGAACTACATGAGGATCTAAGAACCACTGACAGTTGATTCCTCATTTCAAAAGAAACTTTGGTTATGATTTGTCATAATCTTGGAAACAAACTATTAGTGATCTTTATTCTTCCTTTTATTGGGAAAAGATCCGAAAAGTAAACCCAATTAAAGGCTAAAGGACTTAGGATTTACATGTATTAACAAGAAAGCAGAGCAAAATAATTATTGATAGTAAATAATACTTAAAAAGCTCTCTGCCTCTTACAGCAGAGGCTCTTTACCAAGAGTTTTGGGAGTTCTGAGGGTTGAGAGACCCCCTAAATTCTGTGCAGTTGTATTGTACATTTTCAGAAGGTCAAGGTCATTACCTGTCATTTAGATTTTTACACAAGTTTGTATTTCTATATACATTAGAAATACATCTAAGAAGATGACCAGGAGGGACTAAAAATACTAAAAAGAATCTTCCCCAAACCTTGTAGCATTTCAGAGTTATGTTACAAGTCATTATCAAACATACCTAAGCATGTAGGACTGAAGTCACCCTTCATTCAAAAGCAGGTATGACTGAGGATTCAGGAGAGGTAAACAACATAAGACCCCTAAGACCTCTAAATGGCATGAATGGAATCCATATGCTATGATACAACCTTTAGGCAGGTACTGTGTAGGAAAGGACAGTCAACTAGAGGAATGCTGTAGGAGGCTGGTAACTGGGTCCCAGTCTTCACCCATAGGAAGAGTGTCCTTGGGCAAGTCACCTGACCACACCCCATCAGCAAAATGAGACAATCATAGTAGGTTACTTTGTTAGTCATCTTTATGTTACTGTGACAAAATACCTGAGAAAAACAGCTTAAAAGGGGAAAGATTTATTTTGGCTCAAGGTTTCAGAGATTTCAGTCCAGTCTTCACATCATTGTTGTGGGTTTGCAGTGAGGCATAGCATCATGGTGCAAGAACATGGCAGAAGAAGGATGCTCACCTCATGGCAACCAGAAAACAGAGAGAGAAAGGAAGGGACCAGGACAAGATACAGTCCCTAGAGATATACCATCAAAGACCCAACTGTGTTCCAACTCCTACAGCTCATACCACCTTCCAAAAATCCATTTAGCTATGAATCCATTGATGATTAGAGTTCTCATGATCCAGTCACTTCCTAAAATCCTCACCTCTGAACATTTCTGCATTGAGAACCAAGCCTTCAACACATGAATCTTTTGGGGGACATTCTAGAACCAGCCCAAAACAGTTACTTAAAATTTTCTCCTTGTTCTAGATTCCATAATGCTACCAGAAACAATTCTCCCACCTCAAAAAAAAAAAAAAAATGAAGATAAGCTAACAGCACACCTCAAGTACAGATCTAAATGGAATCCAGAAAATCCAACGATGAATCACAGATAGAAAAATCCAATTTTAAGGGGGTAGGAGAAGAAAAACTCTACTAATCCAATAATCTATACATTAATTCCATAAAAAACTAGCACAACACACTATATTCCTCTGACTGCATAATTAAGTTTCAGCAAGCAGATAAAGGCCATTAGAATGACTGAAAGTAAGGGCTATGATTCTCCATTCAAGGTGTTCTCATTTTTTTTGAAAGTTCAAAATCAACAAATTAGATAAGCTTGGGCAGGCTGTGATACACTGGCAGTCAGCCCAAACCACCATTTGTCCCAGGAGTCCTAGAGTCGAGGCATAATCATGTGAAGTATGTGCCTACTAGGTCCCTGGAGTTGTGACTGCATTTATCTTTAGCTGACCCCAGCTATTAGTATTTACTGTTTCTAAAAGTTCGCCTGTTTAATTCCATGGTTCCCCAAAATGCGTGCCAAGGCACTATGGAACACCCTGAAAATTTACAGGGTCCAAGGATAACTTAAATGTTCAAGGGCCCAACAGCCTCATTTTCTAAACATTGCATAAACTGCTAGCAAGGAATTTTGTAATTCCAACATTAGGTCTTCCTATAATCTTTTCAACAGCATCTCATTGTATCCTAAGAAAGGAAGGTTTTGATGGTAGTTCTGAGAAAAACCAAGTAACACAAAAAATTCATTGTGAAGTAAGAAACAAAAGAGGCAGCCACCCAATGTTTTGAGAAGTTGTGAGGTGCTTAACACATACCCATATCCCACTATGTAGAGATTGTGATTAAGAATAAAATAGAAATATGATTTCATCTTTCAATTTCTTTGCATTATTTTTTCAGTGTTATGTTAGGACATAACTATTTAATATTTAGACCTACCTACTTAATAAATAGCACTGTTAAGCATTTCTTTTGATCTAGCACACAAAAATATTATGAGACACTAAGATTATTAAAAAAAAAAGTATGAAAACAACTGGTTTAGGTTTAAAAGTGATTCAAAGCTTAGATATAAAAGAAGTCACAGATTCTAAATTTTAGGACATATATTTGTTCTTGGATTATGTAATAGGAGGATGAGGAAAAATAGGAGAAAAGGAGAAGGAGGAAGAAGAACAAGGAGAGATAGTAATAATGATAATAATGATGGTCATTAATTGAACAGTTACTAAGTACCAGATTTTACACTAAGTACTTTCACTTAATCTCTTTCAATCCCATGGCTGTTTATACAGCCAGGGTGCTCTTACACTTAGTGAATTTCCAGTTCTGTTTAGCAAATGGCCATTATTCCAATGCCCTACGGGCTCCCTAAGGAATCCCCAACAACTCCAGCAGTCCTGGCCTTTCCCCTCACACCCCCAGGACACTTGCACAATAAAACAACTAAAGCAGCAGAATTCTGTTGCAGTTCTATGATTGGCATATCTTATGACTGCCCAGGGCTGGGGCCTTTTGATTGTTGCATATCTAGAAGTCACTTGTGTTACTACTTTTGTGAAGATGTTCTTTTTTATTCTGAAATTTAGATGTCAACTTGATTCTAGTTCTATAAGACCCCCCCAAGCCCATGATGTTAACCACTACATGTCTAAGCCCAATCTATTTAGAGCCATCCACATTTCTAATGCATGCTTCATCCAATAGTTCAGTGCCTGGAAATTGCTTTGGACCTGCAGTCAATTCAAAATACAGTTGATTTGAGCTCCAGTTTTAAACATGAGGAGTTCTTTCCACTGAAGTTCTTAATTAGCTACCATCAACTTCCCAACTTGTGAGCACACATAGCAATATTCTATAGTAGAATTTTAAAAATCAAAAACATCATATAGCCAGTCTCAGTGACACATGCCTATAACTCCAGTGACTTGGGAGGCTGAGGCAGGAGGATGGCAAATTCAAGTCCAGCCTCAGAAATTTAGGGAGACCCTGAGCAACTTAGTGAGATCCAATCTCAAAATAAAAATAAAAAGGAAAGTGCCCCTGCATTCAATCCACAGTACAAAAAAAAATGTATATATTCTGCAAAAAGCAAACTGCAGTAGTTTAAAAAACAGTCTCTTCCTTTTCGATAGCAAATGGAATCATCTTAGCAGCAGGCCCTATCTGCAGGAGCAGCTCCTGTCATCTGCCATATGTTTCTTAAGTGCTCCTGGTGGAATGGCCCTTTCCTGGTCCCAGGACACCCACTCTCTCAGGGCAGTCTCAATATTACTAAAAGGAACCTAAGAGTTTCTGATTTGAGATATGATTATAGCTTCTCCTCAAGATTGCATATCTGCTGAGAGCAAAGCACATGGAAAATTGTCTCTTCTTTCAGAATGAGGACTCCATCCCCAGTCCAACCAGGTTGATGGATGAATCATCAACAGCAACCTATATCTTAAATAAAGAGGGGGAAAATCCCCACCTCAACCATACAGTCCTTTGTCTTTCAATTACAAAAACAGATTTCCTTGATCCTTTGTAAGTTCATCAGAACGGATCACGAGTGTCCTCACTGAGTAACCCATGAGAGTCTTAATGGAACAAAGCAACCCTCCACCTCTCCTTCTTAGGGGAAGGTTCTCACTCTTCCATTGGTAGTTGTTCTCCCCTCTCCTGAAATCAAGTTTGTACTCTCCTGAGGAACACAAATCACAAGAATTCAGTAAAACTGAAGTGCTCACAAAATGATCACAATAAAACAAGCAGTACCCAGTTTGATTTTGTGTGAACAAGCTACTCTCTGGAAATAAATGCCCTTCACTTTTCCAGGCACTATTAAGTAAATTTCCTCTTTCAGCGTTCTAATCAGCATCCTAGAAGGGCAAATTCATCTCCTATCCGTAATGATTTGCTCCCACCGAATAATTTAATTACTCCAGCTCTCCAAAGGTTCAGGTCCACTGTAATTAGAATACCATAAACTTCAACTGGGTATAACAAGGACAGTCATTTGTGTCTTTACTCTGACCTATTTTTACAAGTTCTGAAAAGAAAGTTTTCGAAACACTAAGAGCAAGACATTTAGATGGAATGGATCTCCTGAATGCAATCAGAGAAGCCTTTCTAGACTGAGCAAACCAGAGGGTGAATCGATTGTTGACATAGAATTCAGTGTCCACGGCTAGGAATGAATTGATACTTTTATTTAGGTAAACTATAACACAAGTATGAATTAGGCTTAGAATAAAATAGTCAAGTGATCAATTTTAGAGCTAATAGGCTCCGGCTTCCTTTAGTCAAAGTTAAAATAAATGAGGTTGATAAAGGGTGTCAAACAAAGTTCCACGATTAGTTAATGCAAAGCCAAATGAGGATCCAAAGTTTCTTACATCTTGGTTTCCCACCATTTCCCATATAACATATTTAGCACCACCAATCGTCCAAAAAGGGCTATGCTTTTTCTTTATAATTTTACCCTTTGTGTGTTCTTTAAATACAAATACAGACAACCAAATACAAATACCCAATTTCACTCAAAATCAAATTACTAAACATTTTGTGTGGGCAAGCTATGTAAGAAACTAAAAAGGCACAGTAAAGTTGACCAACATGTGTCTTTTGGTCTCAAGAAACATACAATTTAATAAGAATTAATAGAAATAAAATTATTCTGTTCTATTTGAGAATAGATATTCAGGATTATTCTAGGTTAATCTCTACATTTTTAGCAAGTTGTTAAAACAGAAATTGATTCTTTTTGAGATTTGACAATTTTCAAGAGTCTATAATCCTTCCTGATACGTAACATTTTTTGGACAGATCCTATGCTTAAAAGTAAGCATTCACAACATGTATCCCATTTGTTTACAATAAAAAAAAAAAATGTTAATAGGAAAAAAAAAAAAAAGTAAGCATTCTTCTTTTCCCTTGCAAATTTGGAAGTCAATTTACAGGATCCACACCTGAATGAATTCCTAATGGCCTATTTTAACCATTGTGAATTTGCCTTAAGTAGTGTGATTAACCTCTCCTAGAAAAGATCTTTTTTTATATAAATATAGAGCAGTTACTTTAAGGAGAAGCCCCTTTCGATGCTGAAGTTCTCCCCCGTCATAGGGAGGAAAAGATGGGGAGAAGGCACTGAAGTCAACTAGAGAAACTGCAGAAGTAGACCACCCCGTTTTAATGGTTTCTCAATAACTGCATACAGTCCCTGCAAAGGGAGCCCGCAGAGGGGTTTCTAAGCATAGATGGGTAATAAAGAGCTTCCACTGATAAGAAAGCTCCCTGCACCACCATCCATCTTTCTTCTTTTCATTTATAGGTAGAAACTGTACTAGGAAGAAAACACGCTAAACTACCAGAAGTCAAGGAAGAAGTATGGGTACTTTTAATTCCATCATTAATTTACTTAAAATCAGATCCAGGAATCCAATGCCCCACCCAATTTATATCACGTGTCCTATGTCTACTAAAAGTCAAAGAAGAACAGAACTGAGGTCCATTGTATTTATGCTGACTCCTTCAGAGCACAGTGTTTAGATATTGAAGTTTAAGAAGGTGAAAATCAAGAGCATACCAGGTGAGCAGCACCATAAAAATCCAATGGGCTGCTGAAGTTCAGGATGGAGCTACTGAGCACTCTTACTCATGACCTTCAAATGATGTGTCAAGACATATTTGTGCATTTGGGACTTATAGTCTAACAACTCTCAGACTCCATGTGTGGCCTAAAAACATCTGGCAACTGCTCAGGACCAGATTGTCTACTGTTGAGTAGCACAGTCAGTGTCTCAAATTAGGCCAGGACCGATGTCACAATGGTGCTTTTTCTTCTGAGCAACTCACTCAGTGCAGCTGTTTTTCCTTTCCATCTAGATTCCTCATGTCAGGACCACCTCTGGAAAAGCCAGTCCCATCCTGCTCATACAAAGTAGAAGACTGGGAGTCAGATGTTCAACCACATAGTGTACATTTATTGAGCACCTATGATCAGGAGGCATAGGGCAGGGCACTATGGAATAAAAGAGACTCATGCCAGCCTTTCTGCCACTCACAGGATTGCAGGGCAGATCTGTTTCCAAATGCTCTGTTTCATTGTCAGATAGCATGTTCTGACTTTTATAACATAGGGTCACTACACAATTTTTTTTTCACTTTTTAATGGTTCATGTTAGTTATACATAACATTAGAATTAATTCTGATATAATAATAAATGCATGGAATATAATTTGCTCCAATTCAGTCCCCACTACTTACCCTTACCCTCTCCTTCCACCTTCCCTAATAATTCTTAAATAACTAGGAAAATAGGTTGTTCTGATTTAAGTATGTAACATTTAGGACATAGAGAATTGAAGTAAGGGAGGAATCCTGGGCTACTTTTAAAGTGATACAGAATTTAAAGGCCTTGGTAATAAAAGGCAACCGAGAGTCATGAGATCTCAGATAACATTAAATAAACTTCTTTACCCCCATCGGACTAAATAAAGTAGGATACATGTAATAAGGCCACCTCATTACCCAACTATGGGATGCTGCTCACATCCTAGTCTAAATCAGTGACACTCTGAAGTTGTGCCATATGCACAACTTCTATGCAGTAGCATAGCAGGCTCTATGCAGTAGCTCTGCAGGAATGCAGAGAATACCTCATGAAGTATCAGCCACATTCAGACCTACCCCTGTCCCAGCTTCCTCTAATGCTCATGAAGTTTCTGTCTAACTTTCTACTCCTGGGCCAGACCCTAAGATGAAGGATATGAGATTCCTTCCCCTTATTGCCTGATATCATAAGACCAAGTTACCTTTAATAAGAGGCTCAGCACTGTGGGAGCCTTGCAGTGCTGAATTCTTTACTAAGTACCTCACTTTTGTTATTTTATGTAATCCTCAGAACAATTTCTCAATTATTGCTATTAATATTCCCATTTTACAAAGAGGGAATATGTCTAAGCTGGCATAGTTAGTAGGTTTTGACCTGAACTCAAAAACAAGTCAGCCTGATCTGAAACAGGGTTCCTCACCTGTCCTATGTTGCCACCTGTTTCTTATCCCCACAGTGATCTGATCATTAGTAAATATTAATTGGGTGTCTACTATGCACGAGTCACAGCTTCACAGGGAATAAGAGAGAAGGACTTCAATTAAGTGGTGAGAACATTTATTCAGTAATCAAGTATTTAAAAAAAAGTAAAAGAAAAAGATAATTTCAAATAGTAGTAAGCTCTATGAACAGAATAAAATCAGGTAACAAAATACCAAGTGATTCACCTCCTTAAAAAAGGTAGTCCACAAAAAATGATGGTTTAGAGCAGAGTGAAAAGACAGCGCCAGCCATGCCCAAATCAGGCAGAAAGTATTTCAAAAATTTAAAGGCCATGGAAAAAGGAACAACTTTGGTATGTTTGGGAAAAATTCCAAGAAGCCCAAGAGGCCAGAACGTGAGCAATGGAAAGGGTGGAGTGAGATGAGGTCAGTGAAGTAGAGAGGACCAGATTGTGAGGACCACTTAGGTTCTGTGGGTAATATTTTTCTAAATACAATGACAAGCTATTGGAAGGGTTGAAGTCACAGATTAATATGCTCTGACTCATTAAATATTTAAAAAGACACCTGGTCCCAATGTGGAGTGAACACCGTAGGTGCACAAGAGCGATAACAGGAACAATTAAGAGAGTGTTGCAAAACCCAAAGAGAATGAAGATTCAAATAAGGACATAAAGGTGAGGGTGACAGAGTAGTCCAATTCTAGTGGCACAGCTGTCAAAAGTTGGGCCTGGGCTGGGCAAGGTGGTGTATACCTGTAATCCCAGCAACTCAAGAGACAAGTAGAATATCAAGCTAAAGGCAAGCCTCAGAAACTTAGCCAGATGGTGTGTCAAAATAAAATTAAAAGGTCTGTGGATGTAGCTCAGTGATAGAGCACTCCTGGGTTCCATCCCCAGGACCACATTAATAAAGAAAAAAAGTTGGAGACGGATTGAATGTGGTATGTGAGGGGAAAAGAGAAAGTAAGAATGTCTCCCCCATCTTGCCCTGAGCAATCAGGTGAGATAGTGCCTTTTGCTAAGTCAGAGAAGAGTAAGGGAGTGTCAGGTGTAGGTAGATGTTTGGGAAACCAATAGTTTGGTTTTTATTCTGTTGAGTGAGATGCCTTTAACACATTCAAGTGGAGATGCTGAACAGACATCTGGAACTCCAAGGAGCCCCAAGAGCAAGAGATTTTAACCTCTGGTCATCAATGTAGAGATTTGGAAGTCGTAAAAGGAGAGCTTTAAATTGGGAAGTGATCAGTGTCTTCAGTGGCATGGAACTAGGTGAATTCCTTTAGGGACTGTGGGCAGCCTTTGAGAGTCCTTTTCCTTATCTTTAATATGGAAGGGAAAATACCAGCCTTGACCACCACCACAAGAATTACAAAGGTCAAATGAAATGAGACACTGGATGAGAGGGAGGGACTGTAACCTAGGAAAGGGCAAATATTTAGAAAATAATATATTTTCTAATTATCTCATCACTACAATGTACTGACTTTATGGATTTAAGCAAGTTACTTTTCTTCTGATTCATAGTTTGCCCATCTGTAAAATGATCCTGGACTCACAGCATCTTTTTCTATAAATCAAATGAAATAATGTATGTTAAGCACTTAGGTTGATTGGCTTCAAGTAAATGTTTAAAACACAGTGGGTTGGGAGAGTCTTGTTGGCATTATGGTCTACTAGGAAGAGCCTGGACTTTGACTTCAAATAGACCTTATTTTAAATTCCAGGTCTGTCGATTCATTGGTAGTGTATTATTTAGAAAGTTATTGAACCTCTCTGAGTCTACTATCTCATCTGGAATATAGGGACGGTAATAGCTACCACTTGTTGGCATAGTGAAGATTATGACAGATACAAAGTACCTGATAAATAGAAACCACTTAATCATGTTTAGCTTTTATTATATTTATAATAATTATTACTGCCTAAACCACAGAGCTAGAACAAGACACAGCTCAGAGATCAGGTCCCAAATTCTAGTGTTTGGATTCTATATTTAGTGCTCTTCCCACCAGATCCTGTCATTCAGTAGCATCCTCCAAGTTGCCTACGTGTCCCCTTTAACAAGATGAATAATACTTTCCCTAGAATTTTTTGTTTGTGTGTTTGTTTGTTTGTTGCGGTGCAGGGGATTGAACCCAGGGCCTTGTGCTTGCAAGGCAAGCACTCTACCAACTGAGCTATCTCCCCAGCCCTCCCTAGAATTTTAGTATCCTCCCATCATAAGTCCACAATCATTAACACCTCTGATCTAATGTTTTCACAATGCCTTGGTGCTCAAAACAGCTGCCTTGAGAGGACAAAAGACAACCTCCTGGCTTTTCCACCAAGACTGTGAAGGTGACTAACAACTATTTTCTTTGAGAGCCCAGACTAGCTAGCTAGTGGGAATGAGAGGGCTGAATTTCCACATTTACCCAGAAAGAAGCTAAGATTTCCTATGCTTTCCAACATTGTGTTTTAGGACAAAAATATAAAATAAACAAGAGTCCTCAGATTCAAGCTTAACTTGCATGTTTAACTCATCTGCTTTGACGTTAACTATTGGTGAGAAAATAATGGTTATCACGAACAGATATCATAATTATTTCCAGTCTAAATTCTTTGGGATTTTCAGATGAAAGACATTTCTAGTAGGCTATGATTCTTCTATGATTAGCTATCCCCTATCCCAACAGCCCTTAGTAAAGTGTGTGAATAACCTTACTAACTGTGGATATTGTATTTTATATTTACATTTTCAAGGTTTTATTGCTGTGTGAATATTATTCAAATAGTTTTCTCTAGCCAAGTTCTGTGTGTTTACTTTGAATAACAGACCTTCACTGGAAACAAATACTATTAAAATGGCTCCCACGCAAGGAAATAAAAAGAACTGAGATGAAGTTGACTGGTTACACACATATACACTGAGCGTGAAATGAAACATGAGGAAGAAATATAAAGCTTTTGAAGGAGATAAACTAGAGTTTGAGTGGAAGATGTAATAAAGCAAGGAATCAGAAACAAATTCTCTGTGAATTAAGCGAGGCTGCATTTATGCTCTTGCTAGAGCCTAAATCCCTCTGGTAGGCTCTATGAATGATTCCCAAAGACGTAATTTTTGCCCTTAAGGAGTTTGCAGGCTAGCCTAGAAATCCAGCTCCTGTACATGCACACACACACACACACACACACACACAGCTTACAAGGCAATACAGAAAAATACACAGATTATACAGAAAAAAAACAAATTAGGGTTAGCTCTACAATAGAGATCAGAAGCAATCCATACCTAGAAATGGCTGCATAAGTACCTGGTCTGAGTGTGTGTCACCACTTTTGACATTTTTGATCTTTCAAATTAACTTACAGTTCTACAGGATAGTCAAAACTATGTGTGAAGCACTCAGAGCAATGTAAGATCAACATTCTACCTACTGGATTCTTCATTCTGTGATCCTGATGTGAACATGTGCATCTACCTATCTATCCGTCTATCAGAGAAGGAGGAGGAAGAGCCAGTTCCCAGAGGTGTTGGGGCTTATAAGAAAGATGTTCCTTTGGAAATCACAATATCCCACAGGAGATACCAGAATTTTAGAATCAATTGTTTAACTACTAATTAATGTGACTTCCCAGCTTCCCAAGGAGGAGCAACAAGGCAATGCGCCATACTCCCAAGAACACTGGGCAGTGATAACACAGGAATAGTTCTGGGTCTGCCAATGAAGAACCAGCTGAACTTGGAAAGTTGCTTCCATTTGGATTCTCTGTACCACACTGACAGTAGGACTAACAATGACTAGTTTCTTTGGTCTTCAACACAAAGTCTCCCACAGGTGATTCCATAAACATTCAAGTATTTCTAGGACACCAGATTTCCTCTATGAAGAAAACTTCAGTTCTCAATGCCCTGGCAGATCACCTATATCCCTGTACACAATATGAAATCCCTTTCCCTCTATCAAAGTTCTGTGTAATCATCATTGTCTATTGCAAGCCCCAACACCTCTGGGAACTGGCTCTTCCTCCTCCTTCTCTGATTTCCAATAACATTTCCAGTGTCTTATGACTTGCCGCTTCTACTTAATGTTCAATATTTTAATTTAAATACTCCTTGAATTTGCTTCATTCCTTTATATAGGATGGTACACTTTTCTAAAACATAGGCTGTCTTTCATACTCTTAAAAAATCTAGCAGAATCCTTTGCATTCCATCTTTTCACTCCTTCTTGGTACCTCTTAATTAAACTGAATAGTCATTGAATTGGGGTGGAGCTGTCACATTCTGCATCTTTGGTGGGTTACCAAGGAAGTTTCTAGCATCAGACCCAGAACTAACAAAGCTGCATATGCCAAGTTTCCCAAGCAGTAGCAACTGTGATAGAAGTCACACCACAGACCACAGTGAAAGATGATAACCATCGGCTTAACAAACACCACTGTCTCCTAAGTGCCCAGCCGAAGTTAGGTATTAGGGGTACGATATATTATAAGTTGTTCTTACCAAAGCACTCCTTCTTGCAGCTACTCTAATTCTGATTTCTAAAGTCAGTGGAATGTATTGTGAAGTCAGTGGAATGAATTAAAAGGAATGATTACAAAGCAGTCAGAAAAACACAACACTGAAACTTTCTAGGGCCCATTTATGACAGCAGGGTCATATTGCCTGGTCACAAAAATTAGCAAAATACTTCTGATATTAGGTAGATACTTCTGTATCCAAGACCTTTGTTATTTCAAAGGAACAAATGAAAACTGATAGGCATCAAAGACAGCCCAATCTGTGCTGCTGATGTACTTACTTGTTAACATGCTCCAAGGAAAACCCATATTGGTGTGGGAGCTTGCTTTATATGTCATCTAAGACAAGACATCATTTTTAATTAACAAAACTTCCCAATGCATTTATACATCAGTCAAAATTTGTCCGTTTATAAATTTTGTTCAAAAACAATACAGTTCTGTTGAACTTTGTGTGACATTAGAAAACTCTGAGTCCAGTTCTGGATGCCCCTGGGATATACCCTGAATAAATGCTCCTTTTCATGACTAGAAATTTGCAAAAGATTTACACGTTCATCCAGAAACTTCTGATGATTTCTTTCGATTTGGCATTAGCCAGGAAAAAATATCTCCTTAAGCAACTTGGTATGTTTCAGTTGGAACTCAAGCACTTGGGATGCAAATGAACTCTGAAGCCCAAAAAAAGATTCCCAAACTCTTGGCTGACTGGGTTCTATGCTTTTACCCTGATATCTCCTGTTGTCTCTATGATAAACCAAACCCGGTGAATAAAGTGTTAAACAAATGAAATGCCATGTAAAAGACACTGAAAAATATCACTTAACTACATGAATAATTTTATTTATAATTTAATCCTATCAGTTATAGAAAAATATAAAGACAGTACATTTCTAGGGGGAAAGTTGTAAATAGAAAATGGATTAACCATTCTTCCCCTAGAATAATTTAGTCTATAAACTTATATTCCCAGATAGGTACAGGTCATAGGACCAGACATTATTGTCAACTACTAGGGGATTATTTCTTAACCTGAGAGTCTCATAAAATACAAAATCAAAATAGGTGTCAGAGAGAAAAGTTGAGTGGTTAAACTAAGTTCCTTTTTATGACAGAAACGAGATCCAGAGTTCATCTGCATCTGCCTTCCTTAGAAGGGTGTACAACCCCATTTAGGGTACAATATTTTTATTCTATTTGGTTTTATCCAGTGACTAGTTATATACTGTGCCAGATCCTGTGCTAGTACAGGAGATATGAAGGTGAATAAGACATGACTCTGCCCTTGAGGTAAATGTAAAACTGGCCAGTTATGCACAACGAAGACAAAGCTTTGACATGCAGCCTGGGTCTGCTCCCCAAGCCCAGGAGCACTTCCCACAACTGGGGTCCAGAGTCCACCTCCAGGCTCAGACCAACCTACCTATTGCCCTCACCCTCTCTGGTTGTCAGGATCAATTTTGACCAGATACGGAAGTGACTGAACACTTCATGGTTAGTTATCAATCCTCCTGGGCCAGAGCCAACAATTTACCTTTAATGTTAATGAAGGAATGTCAGGGACTAGGCTCAGATTTTGACAAATACTATTTGCTTGAAGCCTCACAACAATCCAGTAGAGCATCGTTAAATCCATTTTTGAGAAGCAGAAACTGAGAATCTGAGATATTATGTAATTTTTCCCAAACCCCAAAGCCAAGTAAATGACAGAACAAGTTGGATGTAGGTTTACTGACCCCAGAAGTATTTTTCCAGAAGCTTATGGTCTGATTCTAAAACCCTGCACTGGGCTCCAGTGCTTACTTCCAGTTCTCAGTGAGGCTAACCCCGCCCTTCCTACAACCTCACCTTCTAAGAATCAATATTCCAGATTCCCCATTACAGTCAACCATCTCATCCATCTCACCCAGCCATTAGAACTAACTATGCACGCATGTATATATATGTAGTGTATTCATTTTTTGTCATTATAACAAAATACCTAAGGTAGCCTTACCTTGTAAAAAGAAAAGATTTATTTAGATTTAGCTCACAGTTTTGGAGGTTCAAGGGTATTGAGTAGGCATCAGCTCAGTTCTGGTGAGGCACAAAGTATCCCAAGTTCAAGGCCAGCATCAGCAAAAGTGAGGTGCTAAACAACTCAGTGAGACCCTGTCTCTAAATAAAATACAAAAATAGGACTAGCTCAGTGGTCAAGTGCCCCTGAGTTCAATCCTCAGTACCCACCCTCCTAAAAACTAATAGTAATAATAATAATACATAATTCTGACTTGGTTCAGTGGTCTCACAAATAAAATTCACTGAATATACATCATAGGGTTAGGTAGATCTACCATGATTTCCTATATCATTTGCATGTATAAAGCTACTCTTGTTTGAAGATTCCTGTGAACTTTGTTAACATCAGCATTTATTATTTCCTTTTTACAGTAGAAAAGACAAATGCCCAGAGAGGTTAAGACATCAACAAAGAGAAACAGAGTTATGGACCAGATGTTCAACTAGGAGATTCCCAAGAAGTTTCATTTCTAAGGCAAAGTTCTGTCCACATGACCACACTGGCCCTAGGTAAGATGTCACCACTCATTAAGACAGACATGATCATTAAAAAGTCTTCAGCTTTCTAACATTAACTACCTTCGTGCATCACAGATCTAACACTTCACAAAGGCTCAGAAGTGAATTAGACATTTTATTTAAATGCTACTTAACTAAAAGTTTAAAAGTATAATTTTCTATTGCAGAAAAAGAACCAGAGAGACTAATTTGGTGGAGTTGTTAAATTTTATAAAGCCTGAGTCTCAATTTTCAAAAAATATTGTACATTTATTTATTGAAGTGAATGAAACATTTGCTATAAAACTATTCAATGGAAAGTTTTTTAACAAAGCATAATTTACTTTTCATTTACAGAACAATGGAAAGTAGAAAGAAATCTCCTCCAAGGTATTAGAATCATGTACAGTTTTATATTTGACTAAAAAATTATTTCCCCAGCCTGTTTTCTCAACACTAAGGATATGCAGAAAAGTATCGCTTGCATTCATCATGAAAATTACAGAAAAATGACTGAAACTACTGAGAACATTATTAAATAAAACATATACTTATTATCTGTCTTTTTGTCTCTCTTTTATTCTGTGGTTTACAGAACATTGAATCTTTCTTACTAGTCCTCCTACTCAGAAATTAAATTTCAATCTACTCCCAAATGTGGGAAGTCAAAGAACTCCCATAAAACTTCTGGGGCATTTGAGGGTGAAATCCACACCCAGCTGTAGATCCAGGCTCTCAACTGCCTTTTGGGAATGTACCCTTCAATTTAAGTGTGGCAAATGGGGTAATGGGAGGCCTTCTCTTCCCCCAGCAGATGGTGAGCAGAATCAGAGGCTCTTTGTTCCAGGTGCATTGAGTTTCAAAATGAGGATGGGCCCATTTCTCCTTATCTGATTATGCATGTGCACAGCTTTGCAACCCAGGAGGCCAAGGCAATGAATATGTACCATGATACACTCGATGTAATAATAAGGAGTTAGAGAGGAAAAACTAAAAAATCAAGTCATATCCTCTTCAGCACCCACCATTCATATTCAGATCCAGAACGAGTGAGCTGAGCTTGGCACCCAAGACACTTGCCACCATATATTTCAGGAAATACCACCAAAGTCCCCAGTCACCTTGTTGAATGCAAGCATAAACATTTAAGAGCATGTAACAGAAGTTTTAGAATCAAGGATGTGACTGATATAACTAATATATTTTTGGGAAGGGTACAATAGGACAGACATTATAAACGTGTGTGTGTCTATGTCTGTGTCTCTGTCTGTGTGCATATGCATATATGTGAACTCGTCTGTTCTGTGAGATATAAAAATGTCTCCCTAAGGTTATGGGCAGCCATGAGAGTTGCTGACTTGAAAGAACCCAGACTTCCAATGTGAACCCGCAGGGGGTCAGGCAAAGGATCCAAGCAACCCCAGTGGGGGATGGTAAGGGGAAACAGGATGGGGCCAGTTTTCAGGGAACAACAGACTTAGAGGAAATTGAGTGAACTGTTGTTAAGGGAGTCTCAGCCATAGACAAGAGATGAAGGCTGTCATAGGAGAGTGGGGTTCCATTAGAACACTATCTATACTTCTTAAGCAAAGACAGTATTTTATTCATGATTGTTTTCCCAGCCATACAGTAGGCATACAGTAAATGTTTTTCCAATGGATGAATGACTGAAAATGAGGCAATGAGGAGAGGCTTAGGAGTTAAGACTAGGGAGGTCCAACTGTAAGTAGCAGGGACCCAGGCCAAGAGTACTCCCAATCAGAATTTGCTGGTGGCAGGAAACTGATGAACATACAGGCAGAGAGAGGCACAAGACAGAACTCAGTTATTGCAAGTGGAATAAGTGAACTTAGTCACTTAGAGCAGTAGGAAACTCAGATCCTGCAATCAGCATCCACCGTCAGAGAAAACCAGCTGCCTGACTCTTAAGAGGGATTTGTTTTTAAGATAGGGAAACTATCATTTATGCAAGTAATCAGATAAGCAATTTTTACTTAGTATTAAAAATAAAATGATAAATCATCCTGAATAAAGAATATGTAATTCAAAAGGAGAGGGATCGGTGAAGACATGATGTCTTTCTTCCAAGACCTGAAAAATTGTCATGTGGAAGAGAAAACTAATCTTACTTTGTGATAAACTCAAGAAATATCAGGACCATTGGGATGTAAGTTCTGCCTTAATATCTGTATCAATATCTGTTTCAATATGAGAAATAAATTACTAACACACAGCTATCCATAGAAGAAATGGCTACCCTGACAGGTTGGCTCAAACACAGAAAGCACACATGGACTGCTCCAATCAGAAGAGACACAGTCCCCTGCTAGGTCAAGATCTGGAGAAACTGACCAGGACATTTATGACTAAAAATTAGAGTCCAAAGTGCCAACTCCATCTGAGGGAGAATGAGCTCTGCAGCAGTAATATAACATAGGCAAGGCCCCTAAGACAGGTCATGTGACTAGTCACTAGTAACAGGACTACAGTCAATGGCAGATGGCAGAAAGTGAGGTGGACTCCATCTCTACTTGAGCTAGAGAGTGACTGGCTGCTCTCTGAAGCAAGATTCTAAAGGAAGAGCAGCAACACTCATCATGAAAATGTATAGGACAAGGCCTGTGTACTTACTACATCATGTTACTACTAATTCAACAGTTTCTAGCTGTATTGTTTGAAGTCCTAATGTTTCATAAAGGTACCTCAGTAGAAATGCACATCTTTCTGACCCAACTGCCAGATCTACTTTGTCTTGTTGCTACCCAGGACCATACTTCTGTCAGTAAGTTCCCTCACTAAATTGAACCCTGTACAATACTGGATCTGTCTGCCTCTTTTCTTTGGAGCCAGTTCACATACACCAGAACCAGGTTGTTCAAGAACATTGTTTTTGTTGTTCCTGTTAATACAATAAATTTGTATTTTATACTGTTGTACATACAGTTCACTGAGGGTGTTTTTGTTGATGAATAATTTTCTAGTTTCAAGAAATGCACTTCTTTTCATTACAGACCATAGCCTAACAATTTATTAGCCACAGTGTTTTATCATTTCAAGTGAGGTATGATTTCCATTTAGTTCCCTTTATCTTCCCTACTTTTTAAATGTAAATTTCTTAAGTATTGTATTTGAACATATTAAGTACCACATCAAAAGATGCAAAGATTTTGCTTCGATCATCAAACATAATTTAAGAAATTTACGAGAACTGTCCACTATATTTACTCCAATCTTTAGCCATTCTAATGTTCTTTCCTTTCTTGAGTCATCAGGATACTGAAGACTGGGAGGTTTGAATAGGAGGAATTCCAAACCTTCTTTTGCTTTCATTCACTTTTTGTTTAGAAAACTTCCTTTAGCTATTTTTTAAAAGTAGTTTTGCTAGTAAAAAATTATTTCAGTTTTTTTTTCCTTTGTCTGAGAAGGTATTGATTTCTGATTTGTTCCTGAAGGATATTTTAGCTGGATATCAAGTTCTGACTTTTTTTTTTAATTTCAGCACTAGAAATATTTTACGTCCCTTTCATATATCCCTTGTTTCAAATGAGAAAGTTTTCATCATTTGAATTACCATAATCTTTCTGCTTTGACTGCTTTCAAGATTTTTCCTTGTATTTAAATTTCAAAACCTTAGCTAAAAGGTTTGTGGTATTGATTTCTTTGCATTTATGTCATTTAGAATTTACTCGGCTTCTTGAATATATAGGTATATGTCTGTTGCCAAATTTAGGAAGTTTTTATACATTATTTCTTCAATTATTTTTCCAGTCCTACTCTCTCCTCTTTTTTTGTTTTTGCCTCCCACACCCAGTCTATTTTTGTGCCATTGTTCAGAGTATTTAACCTTTAGTACTCAGTCTTTGGGTTCACTGATTCTGTTCTGCATCATCTCCATTCTAATACTGAGTCCTTCCATTTTGCTTTTAATGATTATCATTTTTACTTGTTCTGTAATTTCCATTTGATTATTTTTTACAACTTCTACTTTTGTTGTTAAGGTTTTCATTTTTTCATTTGTTTCAAGAGAATTGTAATTGCCTATTGAAGCATTTTTATGATGGCTTCTTTGGAATTCATGTCAGATAATTCCAATATCTGATCGAGCTTGATGTTTTGTTGATTCTTGTTGTGATTTTTTTCCTAATTCTTGGTTGAAAAGTGACTTTTTATTGTATCTAAACATTCTTGGTATTATAGTAATGAACTCTTGTCCCTATTTGATCTTTTTTTTATAGTCCATTTTGAGTTGTAATGCAAGGATTTGATAGGAGTGTATGTTTAGCTTATTACTGGATCCTGCCACTGTCACCCATGCAAAAGCCAAGCACTGCACTGCCTCACACTGTCTCACTGCAAATGAACTGAGTAGTTCAACTCCCCCGTCAACCCCTGAGACACCTAGTTACAGTGGACTCACGCCACCTCATTGCCTCTGAGTTGGAGTGTAAACTTAGGCCCACTCCCCAATGTGCCCCACTGGCACAGGGAGGGCAAAAGCATACAGATTGGTAGCTTACACCATCTTGTCCAGTTTCATTGATTCCAGGTAAGAATGGAGTCCTTGGTTCCCTGATGGGTTCCACTGACCTTGGTGAAGGGAAAGAGTAGTGACTTGCCCTTCTTCTGGCCATCTGATACTGGTGACAGAGGAAGCTCAACTCTCTGCGGGACCCCACTCTGCTGTTTGTTTCCTGGGGAAGAGCGGAGAGAGTGATGTACACAGTTTATTTTTACAACCTAGAATCTTATGAATGTGATAAAGTTTTTATTAATGTTTAAATAACTAAGTAAAATACTAATTAAAAAGGTGATAGAATTACATGAACTTTAATGGCTCCAAGTCTTGAGGTTTCCTAGTCTATGATTCTAATTAAAAATAACTAAAAGTTAAATTGTATGATTCTATGATTTACAAATTCAGAATTTCCCCCCATCAATTGTAGGAAGTAAGAGCCTAGGTTATCTTTCCTAACGTTCATTTAACATTTTAAACATAAGTTTGGGAATTGTCATAAAAATAAAACGAACCTCTACTTCTCTGGGTGAAGATTTTGATTTGAATCTTCATAAATTCCAGTGAGGAAAGTCTGTGCCTCTTCTTTTTGAGAAGCAATTTGAACTTTTCAGACTACAGAGCTACATATGCCTCTTCCCTTTTCCCCAGTTAGATCTACCAGGAGAATAGAAATCCACCATTTACAACTTTGCTGGCTGTTTCCCAGTAACTTCCTTTCCATTTTCAAGAAGCATTATCTGGAGTCATTAAATTAACAACACTCTCCAGTGCACCCACTCTGTCATCCATCTGCTTGTCAAATGATACCCTCCTGCATCTGCAACCTTCATCTGGTATTCACAGCTATTGAACCTGGCTCCAAGGTAGGCCACCTTCTGCTCTGAGCTACAAAATTGACTCTCAGCTTTCACATCTAACAATTATGTGGCTACTACCAGTCTTCTCCCATCCTACTCCCAATTAAGATCTTGAGTCTTTGAAGTATATCAGTGCCTTGGAGGATGGTGAATGGAGATGATGTTAGAGATGAGAATATGTGGAAAGGTGCTTTTAAAAGAGACAGTGTCACCATCTCTCCCTCAATCAGAGTCTGAACCTGGTCCTCTTACCCTTTCCTAGTTCATTTATTTACATCTTGAAAACCCCCTCCTCCCTCATCTCCATGAATAAAAATAACCAAATTATTTATCTATTGGATAATAACCAAGATCTTGACTTTGCTGAAAGAGAATCAAACTATAATCTTTATATTGCACAGAAATTTGGTGACTAAATGGAGTAAAAGGAATAAAACGGAATTGTTTTTTGAAAAGGATTCTTTTTAAAAATTCTTGTTTAAATTCTTTAACCTGACAATGAGTTCCTACACAATATAATCACAAACTCACACCTTCTCCCCCAATTCACAATACCTCCACTCCAACCAGACTCAATTTCGTTGTACACTGAAAGGCCAATTATGTGTTTTCCCACATTCAGCTCTGTTCATGCCTTCTTCTTTACCTGAGCATCTTGCCCTGTTCCTTCCCTTCTTCCTTCAGGACTCAACTCAAGCTCATGTCCCCATGCACATCCCTCTGGTCCTCGGCATCTTCAGTCTTGAGGGTTCTCACTTGTCACTCTTAGGCATCTGTTTCTGTATCATTCATGAAACACCCAACACTCACTGCCTTTCTTATTATCCTTCTAAGATAGTAGTTCTCAATATTTATTATTCATCGGAACCACTTGGAGTCCTGTTCAAAAGAGAAGTTTTATTCACTGCACTGAAGCAACTCTGACTTAGTAGGTATAGGAGGCAGAATTAAAAAGATGGACCCCTAAGACTGCTGTCCCCCTGTCTATTTGATCAAACACCAATGTAAATCCTGCTGTGCAGGGATATTGTAGATGGAATTAAAGTCTCAAGTCAAAGTATCTTAAACTGGATGGGACTAATCTAAGCACATGAGCCCTTTAAAAGCACAGTGTTTTCTCTGATATATGACAGCAGAAGAATTCAGAGGGATTCCAAGTGTGAGAAGGACTCCACATGGCTTTGCCGGTTTAAAGATGGAGAGGGACATATGGGAAGGAAGTGGGTGGCCTCCAGGAGCAGAGAGCAGCCTCCAACTATCAGACAGCAAGCACTGAATTTTGCCAACAACCTGAATGAGATTGGAATTGGATTTTCCCCCCAGAGCCTTCAGATAAGAATGTAGCCTTGTGAGACACTAATTTTGGCCTTGTGAAGCCCAAAGAAAAGAATTCAGCCAAGCCAACCTAGACCTCTGACATTCAGAACCATGAGGTAATAAATAGATGTCGTTTGACACTGCTAAGTTAGTGTTAACTTTTTACACCATAGGAAAAATAATAATAATAATATAATAAGTTTGGGGCTGGGCACAAGAATTTGTATTTCAACAAGTAGGTGGTCTCTAACCACAATTTAAGAAACCTTATCCAAAAGTTTCATAATTTTAGTACTGTATGTCCAATAAGCTAGGTTCACACTATTTTCCTATTTGGTCCCTTGAATTTGCAAATAGTTCCACCTCACACTGACAGTCCCTATCTTGAGAATTTTTAATGTTTTAAATTTTATAAAATTCTCCAAAGTATATTAACTATTTATATCCAAAATAGAATACCCAGAGCCTGTGTTTTGGACAGCTCCTTGTTCCTGAAGAAGACCAGGAAAATCTGTGGAATCAAAGGATGTGACCTTCAAATGGGCCATCAACTTCTAAGTAAGTGTATACTGACCACATAGCCATCAGGGGGGACTCCTTGAGTCTGTTAGTCAAGGTCCCACCTGAAACCTTCACAGTTACCCTAAAACTGGGTCACAGGTGCTGATCTCTCAGCATACAAGTCCCCACCAGGTTTTAATAGAGCACTTTCCAGATAATGTAGTAGTGAGTGCCCTGCTCTGCAGGCTTAAGAAAATGTGAGGAAAAGAATAGCAAGGACTAGAGATTTCTGAACTTTCTGAAATTCTATAATCATGGAAACTCTCAGTTTGCTTGATGGAATCACTTGAGTACATTTTTTTGGTTGATTTTTATTTGTTTCTTGTTTTGTTTTTTTCAAATATTAGTGATGGAACTGAGCTTGGAACTCTTAGTTCCAACTGTCACCATGAACTCTCTTGACTGCTTCTTGTGATGGGGAGCTTATCACCTCATAAACCAGCCTTGCTTATGTGTGTACAACTCTGTCACCAGGGTGCTTCCTTGGCTGAGCTATAGTCTCCTCTGGTCAATATTTGAAGACAACCATCATATCCCATCCCCATGCTGTATGTGTGTTTTAGGGAGATATCCCCATTCTTGCCAGTATTTTCTTCTTGGATATTATTTTCTTCTTGGATATTATTCCCACATCATTCCTCATGCTTGGTGTCTAGGAAAATCAGTCATATCAAAAAGTAGCAGGCAAAAAGCCCTGGGACAGGCAGATGTTTACAGAAACAAGAGATGATGATGGAGTAACAATGGGAAATAGAAAGAGACACAGACACACTTGGGGGTCAAATAGCAAATTCCCAGTCCTTCCTAGCTCAAAAGTTCCAAGAGAAAAGATCTGAAGCAGCATATTTAAGAGTATTGCTTCCTCAAAACAAAACAAAACAAAAAAATCCTATCATTCCACTATTTTCTAGACCCTACAGCATTCACATCTCTATTTCTGCCAGAATCATAAAGCAGCTGCAGCCATAAGCCCTGATGGAGTCTCTCACCTGAGCTAGAGAACAAAGATCTTCAAGACAAAAAGACTAGATCGTGTAGGAGGAAAAGCAGCCTGCAGTCCCCATTTGTCCAGCTAATATAACATAGTCTTTGTCTTATCTGTCAACATCTATAATTCTAAAAAGCCAAATATGTACAGTGCTAATATGTATAGACAGACAGACAGTTCCAGACAAGTCACAGAGCTGAATTTTTATGCTTTGGAAATATTTCAAACAGAGGTCCTGCTGAGGTTTTCCATTGCACATACCCACAGCACAAATGCAGCAGGAATGTGAGCAAGAACGTTCAGGTTCTGATGGAAGGCTAAAGATATGACTTTACAAAAAAGTTTCTTCTCCAGTTTCCCCTCCCCTCCCAGCAGCCCAGTCCAACACCTGTCTCATCAGCAGGGGCACTCAGAAGGGATGGGCCTCCAGGCACCTCAGTCCCCAGATTCTCCATGCCTCATTCTTCATCCACGCTGCTCGTAATGCGCCATCACTGGCACAGTTACACCTGAACACTCTGGTGCTGCCAAACACCTGGCTTGATTTTCCACTGTCCAAATGAAAAATAAGCATAATCTGCTTTTTGAGGATACAGCAAATGAGGGAGTTCATGACAAATTGTGTTGGTTTATGCAGAATAGTGATAATAAGATACAAATGAGAATTTTTTGCTTAATGAATAATACTAATCACGTTTCAACAAATGCTGTGCCCTTCTAATTAGAGAGACTGCATAAAATCAGCTTAATTTATTTGTGACTAGTTATACAGAGTTTAAATATTTACTAGAGATTTACTCAAATGTTTGAGAGGATTTTAAACATTTCCTACAGTAGAAGTGGCCTGCCTAGTTCTGTGGGATGTGGTGACAGCTCTAACTTGTGGGAGCTCTCTGATTTTGCAGTGTGTGATGAAAATCCTGGTTTCAAAACGAAGAAGAAAGGGTATTATTGATTTACATGCTAATTCTCCAACTGTTACTCATTTTCTTGATTCCAGCTTCCAAAGTTGCTCTCCCAACATTCATCACTGTAGTACACTAGAGGGGATGAGCATCTTTTTCAATAAATTATAGGAACTATGACTAATTACAGTGATATTAACTATGCAAAGTAATGTGTAACTTAAAATGGATACGTTCATCATTTCAAATTATGCCTTTGACTTTTGATGGTCTAATACAGGCGCACTCTTTGAACTAGATGTGTACTATATTTTCTAAGAATCTCTTTACAATTCTAGGCTCTGCTTGTGAATATAATGACTTACTAAGTATAACTGTCTCGAGCCTCTTCAGGGACCCAGAGAAACTAAAGTAAAAACATGCAGAGGACCACAAGACCAAGAAACAGAGTGACATACATGCACTATGCTTCCCTGACAAAGAATTAGACACAAGAGGTCTGGACATGAGAAGCTTTGCTGAAATGTTTTGTCATTTGTATTTTTCAAAAAGAATTTTGGCCATGCATTATTTTTATCTGACCCTCAGAACAACCTGGAGATTGTACCTATTCTGGAGGAAGATGCTGAAGCACTCAGAGGTTAAGTGATCTGTTCAAGGACAGGGCCAATCACTGACAATTGGGACCTACCCCAGACTGGCCACCATCTAGCCTTTGTTATATTCACTACACCAATGGAAGGGATACTTGAGTTCATGGAAACTTAGAAAAAACTTCCAAAACTCACCCTTTACTTAAGCAATATGATTTGATCCATCACTTCTTTTTCTATCTATTTATCAATCTCTAATAATTTACAGAATCCCTTTTCCTAGCCAGGCACAGTAGTAGACGCTGCTAAAACAGGAGTGAAGACACAAGGCTCTCCTTACAAAGTCCTCCCTGTGGTGAGGAAGACAGACAAGAAGTCAGTTATAAAACACCAGGAGGAGGGCTGCAGTAAAGGTCTGTAGAAAGTATTAATGGTCATGCAAAAGTGAGATTGTCCCTGACTAAAGAAGGAGGAAGACAGCAATCAAAGGAGGATTCCACTGAGGTGATGTTTAAATTCAGTCTGAAAGAAATCACTGGATTTCTTCTGGCAAACAAGAACAAAGAGGCATTCCATGAGCTCAAAAGAACAAAGCTCCAAGGGAAGTGCTTGGGGGAAGTAGTGGCTGGACAAGTTGGCAGGGGACTTTGTGGAGGGCTTTAAGCGACCCCATAGGGAGTTCAAGCTTTATTGTGTGTTGGTGAAGCATCAGCGGGTTCCAGGCAGGAAAGCAGAGATGGACTTGGTTTTCCATTTTCAGCAAGGTCACCTGGAGAAGGTGTACAAATTGGAAAGGAAGGAAAGATATAGGAGGAAGTAGAAGGCATTGCAACAGGAGGAGTGAGTGATAAGAACCCCAGCTGGCACTGGGAAGTGAAGGACAGGGGCTGGGTAATGGGAATGGAATTGAAAGTATTAAGGAATAGATGGTTGGATGGATTATGCTTGTGGTATATATAGGCAGGTTTTTCCTGATCTTCTGTTTCAGTTTGTCCCTTTGGTTTCTATGTTATGTGCCTCAATTACCCTTAAATTTCTACTAAGGCAGGAATGAATGTTTATCAAAGGGAAATTATTATTATTTTCTTATACAGTGCTCACCATGTAATAGGTGTTCCCAAAGATAAGGATACTGGATTTAGGATTGGCTGACATGTGATGCAATGGACTTCCCTTCATCATACAAAGAATTCAGTATCTGCATCAGAATGAAAATATTGTGCCTAAAAGCCTACAGGTTTAGTGAGGAATGTATTAAACTCCTAAGTATGTCTCCTTCTAAATATCAATTATGAACAAAATAGTAAGCTTCAAGGCAAATGTTTGTTCCAAACTAGAGTATACAGCCAATATTTTGGGTACTAAAGATGGCATACTGTGTTTCAAAACGAAAACACTTTACTCATAGTTAAGAAAGGGATTCTATAACACATGGGTCAAGTGTGGATGCCCTGAAACCAATTGCCTGGCTCAAACTCTCCCTCTAATTTAATGGCCTTGGGCAAGTCATTTTAACCTCTTTGTGTCTCAGTTTCCTTATTTGTGAAAGAAGACATGAAGATTGCTATGAATATTAAAGTATTACTGAACTAGAGTACATACAGAATTTAAACAGTGTTTGACATTAATATCATTGCTACTAAAATTGTCAGATTAAAGAAAGACATGCTCAGCCCTTAATAGCATCATGTGGTTCTACTCAATACTCTTAATTAGGGTAGTAACAGTCTATTTTGAAAATTCAGTATGAGACAGCATTGTCACTATTAATTACAATGAGATGAAGAAACTGTCTTTCAATCACAGCAAAGTTTTTGACTCTGATGGAAAAACATGTTGACCCTGAGAACTGCAATCTCAAGAGGCTAGATCAATTTCAATTTTTTTCCTAGTTTTTCTTTAAAGTCAGTAAGTATTGAGCATCCCTTAGTTTATATAAAAACTTTTTGAACTTAGTAATATTTTCAATCTTGGGGTGAAAAGACCTATTCTTTTTCTACCCAGTATTGCTTTTCATTTGTTCTATGTCTATTTTTTCAGTCTTCAGAAGATGTCAACCCCATTCATCCTCCTGAACCTTGATGGCTAAATTTATGCCTTAAAATAAAGACAAGGAAACATTTATTGAGAACACACTAGATGCTCAATAAATGTTTATTAGACTGCTAATAAGAAGAAACACTACATTCACCATATGTCCACTCTTGCACTTGTTCCTCATGAAGTCAGATAAGGAAGGAATTATCTCTGCTTTGTAGGCAAGAAATATAGAAGGTGAAAGGCTTTCCTTGAGGTCATACCATTAGCAGATATCCAGAGTGATTTGGGGTCCCTTTTCCATCCCCAGTGATCAACGTGATTCTGGGCCTTTAGCAACTCATAACGAAGAATCTTAATTCTCTTAGACAAAGCTGGCTCCTCCAATGTGTTAGGTATCTTTTAACAGACTTTTGTCAAGATAGTCAACTCCATTATACATTTTTCTTTTAAGGCAACTCAACAATCTGACCAACATGCAGGAATTCACATGCAGATGCACCAAGATGGAGCAGAGTATTTTAAACAGTCCTCTAAATATCCTGTGTCTTTATCTAAAAATCAACTACTGAGAGTCAGTGGAAATCCAAAAAGTAGCACAGTTTTAGTCCTTGGTCTTCTCAAGTACCTTTCAATGACTACATAGGCTCACATTTTATTAGTATTATAAAATAAAGATTAGTTGATTAAATGGAACTTAAAAGATCGCTGAACATTTTTTAAAAAGTGTTTAATGAAATGACCCTTTAAAAACCACCTATTAGTTGTCAAATGACTTTCAAAAATATGTAATGCATCCTAATTAGAACAGAACAAACAAACAAACAGCCAAGGCCTTTAGGTTCCCCGCGATCATAAAACTTACAGCCTCTATTCTGACACCACAGCTCTAGGCCCTAGCTTTGTCCCTGGACAGTTGGTGCCTGAGGCTGCAGCCTTGAAAGGAAGCCTGCAGAAGCTGGGACTGAAGTTGTTCTGGCAGCAGAAGGAGGCCCTAAAAGCATCTGATTATTATAAAATGTGCTTTCATTGTGCTGCTTGCAGCTGTGAGTTAATTTTATTAAAAAAAAAAAAAATCATTTGCTTCTTTAAAATCCAGGTTTTTCCCTCTGCAAAGCAGCTGCAAGAGGGGAAGTCACTTCAAAAGCCCCCTGTTTCCCTGAGAACTCTACTCTGGGAGGACCCCTGACTCACTAGTGGGGAATCAGTGCCTGCTCCAGAAGGTGCCAGCTTCCAAGGCTCTCCTCATTGGCTGATTTGCTCAGATGGGCAGAAAGATATGCCATTTGTGGATCAGGGTCCTCAGAGTTCCTCTGGTTCAACTCCTAGACCTTTTATAGATGAGAAAACTCAAGAGCAGAGAAGTAAAGTGACTGCCCTAAGATTTCACATTTAGTTAGTGGCATCTAGTTAGTGGCAGCCCCATTGCACCTATAATCTGGATGCAGAGAGCAATAGAATACTGGGAATAAATAGGTGCCATCATTAAACAGATTCTACCAGGAAGTAATCTTCTTCCCCAAGGCACTATTTATTACAGCGGTCCACATGACATCTAAAGGTGATGGGCCACTTGGCCCCTTTGTTTCCCTCTGCTTCCATTTCTGAGTCATTTTCTCCACAGAATTCTGACTCTTTCCAGTCATCATTTGCCTCAGACTCACCTCCCTCAAAAAGTACCCCTTGGTTAAGCAGCCTCCTCCATACCTCTCCAATGTACAGTGCCTTACCTTCCAACCATCTTGACATCCTTGACAGGATGTATGTGCCCAGTTTACATTTATGTCCAGATTTGGAGGTCTACCTTGCTCACAGACTTTCTTTCCTTGACCACTCTGTCAAATTAGCCAGAGTGTTCTAGATCCTGACTTTGGAGCTTCTTTCATCAGTGTAAGACAGCCGATGTTACTGTGAATGCCCTCAGGTTTCTGTGCCTTTAGAAAGAGCCACATTGTGATAAACAGTAGTAATCAATCCCATCTCTGTCACTGCCCGGTTAGCTACAGGGTAGCTCTGCCAGTCACTTGCCAATCAATTTCACAGGATGTAAATGTGCCTCACCCAATTCAAGTCTTCTAATTAATGGAGTGACAAAATTTTGACATTTTGTTGGCTTCTCTGGCTCTTGTGGGAATTTGGGAAGAGGGTTGAAGGAAGTAGAGAAGGGGGAGAGTAGAGAGAAGATGCACTGACTTAATGGGTCTTTTCCAGTTTTAAACTAATAGCAATTTTTCTAAATAAGTAATCTTTTCTAGTTATAAAAGTAACATGTGCTTGGTTCATAACACATTTTTAAATATTGGAAAACTAAAGAATAACATTAAAGTCACATTATTTGTTTCATCTATTTTATTTTCATATAATGAAAACCACAATGTCATTTCCCTTAAACAATTTGCCATGTTAGGTCATCCCAAATTTAGGGAAGACTTAGGTGCTGTTTTGATTCAGATTCTTGTTGATATCACCAGATACAAGGTCTCATTCCACTTCTCTGCTCTGCCTTTTACATGTCCGTTCATCTTAAGGTGAGCTTCCCCTTTGGTCACAAAATCTCTTCCAGTATCATCTGGGACTACATGCTTCCTTATTAGTGTTCAGAGAGATTGGGTGTGTCCCACCCAAACACTGAAAAAAAGTCTTTTAATTCTCTTTGATTGTAACAATTGAAGTTATATGCCTACCCCTAAACAACATATTAAGATATTGGGAATACGGAGAAATATTGGCTAAAGAGTACAAAATATCAGTACTATAGCATGAATAAGTTCTAGAAGTCTAAGCTGCAGCCTGGGGACTATACTGGATAATATCATGTTCTATACTTGAACTTTGCTGAGAGTACATGCTATGTATTGTCATCACACACACTAAAAAAAAGTAACTGTCTAAAGAGACAGACATGTTAATTAGATTGACAGGAGTAGGCAGATATCTATCTATCTATCTATCTATCTATCTATCTATCCATACATACACATGACAAAACATCATGCCTGGTGTGGCGCTGCTCTCCTGTAATCCCAGCTACTTAGGAGGTTGAGGCAGGAGGAGAGCAAGTTCAAGGTCATTCTTGACAAAGACCATGTCTCTAGATAAAAATTAAAAGAGCTTGGAATATAGCTCAGTGGTAGCGTGCCCCTGGGTTCAATCCCATCATGAGGGAAAAAATAATCATCTTACTACATACCTACATGCCTTAAATAGATAAAATTTCAATTAATTTTTAAGACCAAGATAATGCCATGTACTAAATGACTTGGTCCTGGGTTAAGTATTCACCTCTAACCTAAAAACTATAACTAGAGGGAATGGACCATGCTGATTGATTTGACTGATCTCATCAAATTACATGGTTATTTCAAATGGTGTGAGATATGGGGATAATGGGATGGAAGTGGGGCAGTCAATCACATTGTCTTCCATATACCAGCAATCCCATTGCCCAGGGAGGAACTGTGTTAGTATTTTTACAATACAACACCAAACACAAAAAATATAGTCTGTCTGTGCATGTGTGCATTACAAATCAAAATTATGTATTTATTTTTATGAACTCTTTAAATAGAAGAGTTTTTTTATGTCATCAAGCATTCTTCTAAAAGTTATTTAAAAGGTCGCATAGAATTTAAATAACACCTAAGATTTGAATATTTCTTCAGTTGTTTTACTTTTCACCTTTACAAATTAAACTACCATAGGTATATCTGAACATATATCATTGTTCACATCCAGATTTGTGTCCATAGGATAGTGTACTATCAGTGGAATTGATGAATAAAACTTTGGGATACTAAGTACCACTTAGAAGTACTGTACCAAGTACCAGACACACACACCTGTAATCCCAGTGACTCCAGAGGCTGAGGCAGGAGAATCTCCAAGTTCAAGGCCAGCCTCAGAAACTTAGTCAGGCTCTAAGCAACCTAGTGAGATCCTGTCTCAAAAAAAAAAGATTGTGGGGGGCACTGAGAATGTAGGTCAGTGGCAATGTGTCCCTGGGTTCAATCTCTAGAAGGAAAGGAAAGGAAAGGAAAGGAAAGGAAAGGAAAGGAAAGGAAAGGAAAGGAAAGGAAAGGAAAGGAAAGGAAAGAAAGGAAAGGAAAGGAAAGGAAAGGAAGAGCCAATTTTACAATTGGCAATAGTTACATTAGCATAAGTAAATTCCCACACTGGTTATATTTATAAATCTCCAATATAAAAAATATATACTGTTAGGACAAGTATTTAAATCTATGGGGAAAGTAAAAAGAGAGATCACTAATTTACTAAAAATTTGGAATTTAGAATATCATAACTCTTGATTTTTTTTTCAATCTGGGACTATCCTAAGAGGAAACACAAAAGAAGATGATATTTGTGTGAGGAAGTGAATTAGTTTCCTGAGGATGAGATTATGTTACCCTGCTACTCCTGATTCTATGACATTTAAATAGCAGGCATGCCATTTGAGCTAGGTTAGGTGAAAAGGTAAATTTATTGACTCATGACAACAAGAGTAAGGGTATAATTGGAAATGACTAGAATCAAAGACTTGATGACACCAAGATAGCTCCTCTCCTTTCCTCACCTGCCTCTATCCATATCTCTTCCTATTGCAAACCAGGATTCTCTGAGAAACTAGGATCCCACCTGCAAGAAGCTTCTACATGTGCATTTTCTTGCTTTCACACCAGTAAAGCTCACTCTGACCTCAATTTCAAAACACCAGCTATACCCTTATTGGCCAGGCTAGATCATCTACAGATTCCTTGCTTTGGAGAGGGTGGCGGTGGACTGCTGTGGAGGAATCAGTGACTACATGTTACATGATTGACAGTCTGTAAATCACAGCCATGATCCAAGTCAGGAGTTCCTCTAGAAAAGAATGGTTTAACAGAAGAGGAAAAGTGCATTACCTAAAGAATACATAAATATTATACTTAAAAATTTTAAACAACTCCACAATGCAGATACTACCATAAATGTATAGAGGAGAAAACACTCACAGAAGTCATTTTACTTGCCTTGAAAATTCCCTCTTTCTCTCTCTTAAACACACATAACACAACACACCCCTCAGTGATGGAGCTGGGCTTTTAAACCCAGGTCAATCTAATTCCAAATCCTATGCTTTTATGTACTTTAAACACGTTTTAGAAATACAGCTATTATGTAAATAAGAACACCACGATTAGATGGAAGGCAGTAATATCATCCCACCTGCCCCTTCCTGCCTCCCTCCATACAAGCAAACATCCTCATCTTATGGTCAGACACTGTCCTGGTTTGCCACTAATTCCTGGGTAAAGAACTGTTTTCACATGGCCCACTATCAGCTTTCTCCCACAACTGCAGCTGCCTGCAACTTTGGTGAATCACAGAGAAACAGGGAGAGGCACAGGCTAAAGAAAACAATCTATCCTCAGTCCTTTCTTGATCAAACTCTAACATTCACTCTTGGAGGATATACTGAATTTCCATTTGTTCACTTCTCAATCTTTTGTTCTTCTCTACTCTAAAACAGTAGCTAACCTGTCCCTGAAGTGCACAAAAAGTCTCCACTTCACGTAAGAGCTTGCAGATTCAATCTAGTCCACCAATCTCATTCCACAGCCCAAGGAAATAAGTGGCAGAGAAATCTTTGCCCAGGGTGAAATGCTTAGCTAATGTCACCCACGGTACCAAACTCAAGTCTCTCCTCTCCTAGGCTGGTGATCATTTGATTATACAGGATGTTTCTGTCCACTAAACAAGAGTGTGCTTCTAGGGAAAAATAGCATCAGAAAGCAGCTACCAAGGTAGGATGGGTTTCTGCACAATCTCAAATGAAGGGAACCCTACTGTCCTGTAAATCCAGTGATAAGAGTGGCAAAGTTCAACTGAGGTCAGCAGTTGAGTTAAGACCAATGGAAATTCTGCATTTATTACACATCTGTGATGTGTCCAAATGCCTACTTGGTGCAAGGTGTTGGGAATAAAACAACAAACCACAGGGATACAGTTACTGACCTCACGAAGACAGCAGTTCAGTGGTGAAGACAGATAAGAAACAAAACGTTAGAGGCATAATGGGTATTTCAAAAAGTCAAATGTAGTATACCTTGGGGAAACAGAGTCCATTGATAGCCAGTAGGGATGGCCTCTCAAAGAAAAGAAATTCAAGCACAGAATAGAAGGATAAGTAGAATATATATTCAGGAGTATGGAGTGTGGAATGGTGGTCCAAGCAAACAGGAGGAGTGGGTAGAAGAGCATAAGGAGTGAAGGAGGGGGTTGACGGTTGCCTAGAGAAGAAAGTCAGGGACAGAACACGCAGAGCTCCATGAAGTACACTCAGGAATTTTCTCTTTATCCCAAGAACAATACAGACAGTTTTAAACAGGGAGTGGTAAAATGATATTTGTATTTTGAAAAGATCATTTTAACAGCAGCAGTCAGAGATTAGAAGGGACCAAAGCTAAACATAGTGGGAACTTCTTGAAGAGACACTTGCACTCTAATTAAACCTTGATGGTGGTTTAAATGTGGGTGTGGAAGGAGAGAACACATGAGATTTGCATCTACCTTTCCCAGAGCCATGCATATCAGGAAATGTAAAATCAAACCTAAAGTCTGTTCGTGAGTGGAGTCTCTGAGAATTGAGACAGTAAGGAATCCAAATCACCTCCTGTTTGCTGGGAAATGATTAGAGAAGTGAGTCTACAAAAGAAAAATAAAATTAGTTGTAGTAATTCTAATTCACAGACACTGTTTCCTGGCCAGATGCTGTTGTGGAAAATTTCAGAAACACCCACTAAAATCATAAATGAAAATCACATATTCGTAACATTTAATGAGAATACAGGCTGAATTTACAGCCGCTGAATGTGCAATATGGATGAAGATGTTGATTTACCCATGGAAGATGGAAATATATATGATAGAGGAAAACAATACCCAGAAATGTGATAAACATTTGCATGAAAATGAATCACTGGAAAAACTCAAAACTTCTTCAATACTTTATGCACCAAATTATCTTCAGAGCAGTCAAAAGAAAATAATAATAAATAATAATAGGGCATTTTCCTGCTGTTAATTTTTTTTTTTTTCACAAATCCTCTGTTGACTTCGGTGGAAGTTCTGCATCTAGAATGTGGCCCAGGAAATTTATAGTCTGTAACTCAGAGACCAAAGACCTTGAACATCAAGAAAATCTCTTACCCTTATTTATATACACTGTTCTTTATCACAAAGGAAGAGCTGGTACCCATTCCAAGTAACCAATCATTATGCAAGGAATATTCTGACTCACCCAGCATCCTTAATCAGTAAGAACTGTGCCAATGGAAAGAGAGTGGAAAGAAGTCACAGCATCCATTAATAAAAAATGACTGGGGCTTTCTATCAACAGAAGCATCATTAGGAAATGTATGGTAGGAAAATAGTAGGCTGTAGATTTGTGGTGGCAGGGATGGCAATGGAATACTAACATTTATACCCTCTTAACCACTTTGTTTTAAAATGATGCTGGATTTCAGGTAACTATACACATGCTTAATACAGAATTGTGCATTTTCCATTTATTGCTAAATTCCTAACTACAGTCTCTAAAGATGGGATGGCTTAGTTGTCCCTTTGGCCCGCCCTTCAGTCTCCAAACACAAATATTTCTAACAGGCAATTGACTGTTCTTTTTTGAGAATATACCCCATGAAGACACTGGTCAATTCTTGGCAAAAGATAATTCAAATATGAAGGGGAACAATTTCAAATTAATCTAATAAGTTTTTAAACAGTCTCCTCTCTTTGCAGTACTTCCACTCCCAACGACGAACCCTTGAGTAAATAGAGAATATATGATTCATATTTCCAATAAACTGTGTGATCTATATTTCACTAAGGATGCTTCTTGGTCACACAGTATACTTGTCATTTCCAAGTAAGTGCATTGCATTTTGAAAGAAAACAAAGCAGTCATGTTTCATTAACAGAGAACCTTCTCAAGTGTGTCTCCTGGTAAGTTACAGGGACCTGAGTCATTTGCTGAGGGTGAGTGAGAGAATAAGTTCATATAAAACACCTACAAATCTTAATAGGGGAATGAACTAAAGCCACAAAAGCCACCACTGCTTTTCGAGTATCACTAATGCATGTCACCAGTGGATTAACTAATAGTATTCTACTTTAATGGCATTTCTGCTCTATCATTAACCCAAGCATGGTCCATAAAGTTACTTGAATATCCATAAATGAGCTTACTACAAGGTTATGTGATTTCCAGTTCTATTAGCTCAATAAGAACAGCAGCATCAAATTCCTCATCCAGGCTCTTTCGTGGGTCTGAGGGCTAGGAATAAGGTAATGATATCAACAATTAAAATGACTTCAAAGTGAATTCAGAATCCTTTATATCAGTTTTCCATGCTTTGCATTCAAAAGTTCAGGATTCTGATCCTAATTCTGCACAACAGGGTTTGACTTGTAATGATATTTCAGTATTAACCTGTATTCTACATTCAAATGGAACCTGAATAGATAATGTTTCAAATCACCACCCAGTCCATACTGGAAATTATACTGGTTTGATAAGCAGTTCGAATATACCACCTACCACACACACACATCCCAAAAAAGTCCTGTTTAATCCAATCTTCTATTGGAATTCCAGGATTTATGTCACTATTATAGAAAAACTCATTTTGGTTATAGCACCAACATGGCCAAATAAATGACTTCAAGATGCTAGAAGAAAGTATTTGGCCAAGACAAATAGGTGTTCAAAAAGGCCTCCCCAGCATACTCATTTTGCTATATGGAAAATGAACTAAGCAAGTTTAATGTACACCAAATGAGGTTTGGAAGCATGTTCTAATTCACTTCATTCTGTACCTGAAATGAGCAGTTTTTGATTTCCCTGCTTCCTCCCTTAACCCCTACAGTGTAGTCTCAACAAAATGGCCAAAGTAATCCTTTTAAAACATAGGTGGGGTCCCTCCATTCCTCTGATCAAAACCCTTCCATGTCTCCTGTCCTGGGAAGAGTGCAAGCCAGAGCCCATGCAAGCCAGCCTCTGTGATCTGTTCACACCGTCCCCTTACTCACTTTTCCTCCAGTCCTCTCAAACACATCCAGGACTCCTGCACTAGTTGACCAGAACTCTCTTTTTTCCAATTTCTACACAATTATTGCCTAAAAATCTTTGCTTGACCCTCACCATATCAACAGGGCAACCCTGTCCGACCAATTTAAAATTATATTCCACTGCCTTTTCCCACACTGTCAATACCCCTTGTCCTTTTCTATCTTTCCTCCACAGCAACATCCATCTCTTTCTCACATTCTAAAGTTTACCTATTTTATGTTTCTTATCTCTCTTCCTCACTAGAATTTAAACTCTACAAAGACATGAACTTTAGTTCATTTTGTTCATTAACATTTGCTCAGAACTTGGAGCCATACAGGGCACATAGTAGTTGCTTAGTAATCTTGAATGAATGAATTCCAAGTTGCTAAAGATGGCAGAGATCTAGCACACTGAAAATTCATGACTGACTCAAATTCATGATGAAATTCTATAAAACTCCTTTTGCTCATCTGTGAAATGGAGATTATAGTAAAATAGGGCTATCATAAAGATTAAGGGAAAAAACAAATGGAAAGCATTTAAGACAGTGGTTTACAGTTAAGAATAAGTAAAGCAAGAATAATGAAAATAATATTTATACTTATAAAGAATTTTACTCTTTATAAGAGAATCCCAGGATCCAGTCAGATTCACTCCAGGAAAAGAGAAATAGCTGGATCCTCAGCGTCTGCACCTTGGCAGTATCAGGAGACACATTCAGATAAGAGCTCTGAAGAGTGAAGGAGGATTCAAGTCCTATGTTCTCTTAGTATCAGAGTATGGATATCTTACTTCCCAGCTCAAGGCTTTACCAAAATGAAAGGTCTTTGAAGTGGAATTTTTTTGTTTGGATATTTCTTTTCTGTGCCTGGACATCTCCAGAGAATGTGACTGAAATGGAGCCAGAGTCTTCAGCATCCATTTCTCCCTGCAAATCCCAAGACATGGGGCTCAGTCATTGCCAGGCACCAACTCACCAGGTTCTTTGACTCCATCAACTGTGTGCAGTCTAGAATCTTATCCAGACTCAGAATTATCCAAGTGTGTCCCAACATGCTTCTAGACATCCTGAGAAAAAGATTGTGTTACTTTTGGGGAGCTCCCCAACTCCTAATCTACTCTTGTTCACATGGTTGACCTTTAGCAAATTCTTAATCAGTAAATGAGTGAGTGTTAAAAAAAAAATGGGTATGTTTACTGGAACTGCTGACAGTAGCTTGCAACACAACGTTTTTTTCCTTTCTTTTCTACTAAAGTAATTAGAGTATAAGCAGATGTCTACAGCAGCATGCCACCACCCCCCCACCCTCCAAGATTGTGTTAATTGGAAAACTAGTTCCCCAGAATGTTGTTGTGAGCAAAAGATTTACACATATTGAGAATACCAAATTAAACAAGTTTAATCAGATTTTTTTTCACTACAGGACTTCTCAGAGCCTTCAGCACATTGATGCACATTAGAAATCTTCAAAATTTAAAGTGTCTGCAGCATTTTGCAAATTTATTGGGTCCCATCCCCCCAGAGAAGCTCCATGGGTGAAACTTCTCTCGAGTCAAGTTTGCCAGAGAACATGTTTATCTATAACAAATACACTCAGAGTCTTCAAAAGCATAATCCATAAAAAATAAAGTAAAACGCCAAAAACATGAAGAAGTCAGGGAAAGTTCACATCTTCTTAAAAAAAACTGGATGGTCTACAGGGTAATTTTATCTAGATTTATTATTTACTTTCCATTAAACCTAATACTGGTTTACATAAGCCTATAGAGCCCTGAGCAAGGGTTATTTTGGTGAATATGCAAAAAGAGTGATATTTATTTCAATGTGTGTGTGTGTGTGTGTGTGTGTACTGTTTTTTGTTTTTAGAAAGCACTACTTTAGAACCCTGCACAATCTCATGTACTTTAACTAGAAGGCCAAAGCTCTTCATAGGCAAAGTAGTTAAACTGATGAGGGGAAGGGAAGCAAAGGGTGCTCTTGCCCTACTGTTTGAGCACAGGGTCTATAATTTTCCCCCTTAGGTCCACACAAATGAAAATCTACTCTCAAAAGGCAAATGTTCCCCCAAAGACCTTTATCAGCTAATCATCTTATTTAATTTAACTTACCAGATAGGTTGAATAAACCTAAAAAGGAACTGAGGGCATAGGCCACAAAACTTACAGATTTTGATGAAGCCAAAAAGAGAAGGATGGCTGCAGGGTGAGGTACATCAGGGAAGGACAGGTGTGGCTGGGCTTCCTGCAGGAAGTAATGGGATGGTGGCATCAGAAAGGAGTGAAGTGAGATGAAAGAACACTAGTTTCACTTTGTCCACTTTATGATTTGGCCTCATGACTAATCTTAAGTACTGGAATTTTCACAGGAAACATGTTGCTGGCTAAAGACACGGAGATGCACAGGAAAGGAGATAATGCCTACATAGGACACTGGCTTCAGAGCATGAGAATGCATTGAGAGTATAAAGACCCTGAGTCAGGCACAGTCAAAGCAAAACAAAATGAGCCTCCCATGTGGTTCATCCAAGAATAGACCATTTCTCTTCTTTCTTCACCCCATACCTCCATCCTAAACCTCAACCCCTGAATGAAAAGGAGATAGAAATTAGCCTGATTTTCTCCTTTGCTGTGACAGATGTTCATAAGTACACATGCCCTAGTCATCAGTGATGCATTGTATCCTAAATCTTATTTCTTAAGCTACAAAAATATGCAGATTATTTGAATAGTATACAAAATCCCTCTATAAATCACTAATGAAATTACTGGACTCTGAGATCAAGACTCCTCATGGGGACTCCACAAACTTTCAATCTGAGAATCTGGTTCCTCTTTTGTTCTCTTATTGTCACTTGATTCCTTCCACAGACTTTTGTGAGTGTTATGTGGAGGCTGGGTCTCCAGGCAACCCCCTTTAGGCACAGCTAGCTGAGGCAAAGGCATTTTCCTAGGACAGCTTATACTAGGATATTTCAATGGGAGGATTTTTAACAGGTTGGTACTGACCTGTGAAGGAGTCTCTGTGCTGCTGAGGGGGGACTTACTGCCTCCAGATGAGCAGAGCTCCCACCACCCAACAGGGTGAGTCCTCATTCCCCTCAGTCTCGCCCACAGCTCCCTTCTAGAAGCTGCTGAAATCTGCTCTTCCTTTGTCTTCTTAAGAAGATCTAGCTTTCCCTGGCTCTGTTCCAGGATAAAACCCACTCATTTCCTTGACTCGCAATGTCCTCCCGAAAACTAAGTAATGAAAGCAGATGCTCTAACTCAGACACATATTTTCTCACTCAAACGTTTATCACAGCTTCCCACCCAAAGCTTAGGCATGATCTGCTGGGAAATTCACAATCTCCAAAGCACACAGAAAAGTTGGTCAGGCTGTTCTTGTGGGTTCCATAACTATAACTTTCAATAAGCACAAAATTTAGTTTTATAAAGCCTTTGTGTACTTTCTCCACTTTGACTCTTACAGGATATCTGCAGAAAACATAGATATTCTTTTCTTCCTGAGTATCCTATCTTTTTTTTGTTCTCGTACCATTAGGAAAAAGACATTCTTTTTCTTGCAGGGAAATGAAATCTGCTAGGATCTTGGAATGACACCCATAAAGGCAAACTCTGCATATCTCTCATCTTTCTTTTTACCCCAGTCTGTGCGGGGAGTTTATCACCCAATTCACAAGTCGGTTCTATTTCCCTAACCAACAGACCACATACCTTGAACATGACCCTACTTATAATTGCATCATCTGCTACAGACCAATATTTTCATTGCAAAATTATCCAAAAGGCAAACTGTTGTAATAACCTTGTATGTCTGATTGATTAGCTGATTCCAAAATAAATATATAAATAAAATTAATTAATTAAAAAGACTCACATCCAGTATTTCATGTGACTGCTGTTTATCCTCTGTGGCATGTTCAAACTTTTTTTTTTTAGAAATTGCGGGAAGTGTCAAGACCCTTACTTGTTACAATTTAATTTTGTGCTGCTGAGGCAATTACAGTTCAATGAATGATGATTCCAACACATCGAAGTTTTCATTACTCTTTGCTTAATTTGTCAGTTAATGCCTTTGAGTTCTGCAGTTTCCCTGGCAGTCTTAACTTGCCATTAAAAACCTGTCAAGGAAACACAACCTTCTGATTCCAGCCGGGTTTAAAGAGTATATATCCTTTCATTGTTAAGAAAGTTAGAACTCACTCCTCAACCAAAATATTCATACTCCAGGAATCCAGTTAGGAAAGGCTGCAATAATTCTAGATTAGTGTTTTTTAATGCAACAGCACTTCAATAAATACCAGAAATAAGTGTTCATGCTTAAGATACTATATATCATAAGAATGTTACTTTCTATCAATGTTTCTTAGAGGTTTATGGTTACCTGATAAATGTTGGACTTTTACATTCCTCTCCATGTCCCAAGCATCTATTACATTTACACATTTTATACTTCTCTAATATTTTGGCAATACATTTTCCTGAATCGGCTGATGACATTTAATAGAATGTTTAAGACACAATATAAAACCTTAAATGCTTTTGCTTATTCTGGGGGAAAAAATGTGCACATAGATTGGATTTCAAATTAAAACCTACGATGGTGTACCCAACATTTTTGCTTCTGCTGTACATATTAAAATATAACTAAATGCTTCTTATGCAATACTGCAGCATCAGTACAAATAACAAGCTCTTGTACTTACAAGCTAGCAAGATGATTAAGGAGCTATTAATGAAGGGAAACAAAACCACAGTGCTGGGATGTAATAGTCCATGAAATTCTTATTGGTACAAAAGGAATCTGCAGTAAATAAATATTAACCTAAATGCTATAGAAAACATAAAGCAAACAGGGAAAAATGTGTTCTTTAGGCTAAAATATAGGTTAAAAATTGCTGACAATGTAAGGAAAGTCTATTTGCATACCACAGGGCTCCATCTGCTGTGGAAAATATAAGCTGCAAGAATGATTTAATATTTAATAGAAGTAGTAGCCGTTGTTAATTATAATTTGCACATTTACAAATCAGCACTGATAGCAATACAAATTATGAAATATAAGGGTGTTCTGCAGGATACTAGGGAAAATAAGATGACAGACAAAGTTAATGGAGTATCCCTAACCACAGCTCTGTCAGAACACATCAGAGAACTAATCCAGTTACAAAGAGCCTGCAATGGAAAATCTATTTAAAATATTAAAATGCTGTTTGGTAAAAGCTTTTTCATAGTGCATTTTACTTAAACAGTTGCTTATTGCTCATGGGTCATTAGCTGTACACCCAGATGCATTCTGCGAACTGCCATTTAAAAGAATAGTAGAAATTAAATAAGAAATATATTTCTGCAGCTTTTTTTCCTTGATATATGAAAAGAGTTTGCTAACATCTAGTCTGGATATGGAAAAATAGCATATGATCACACAATAAGTGGAAAGCTGTAGAATTAAGCATTATACTCTGCCTACATTGAGCCATAAAATTCAACACAACTTTTCCCTCTAGACCTGATCCTATTCCCATTTATACTTAGATGCTAATAGTGATGATACAAATCGACTCTTATTTAGTAAGAAGACAGAAATCACCATTGATTTTTTCATTAATCTTCTATTTCACCTCATTTCTCTCATCATCATATAATATGGATTAGTGGTAGAAGCATTTTATGCACAATGTTTTAATAGTAACTTTTGTTCTCCAAATCATGAATGCTGCTAATTTTAGCCTCTGGAATCTCTAATTTATGGAACTGACCCTTTATCCAAACTCCTTCTCTTCACAATGATTAGGAAATCCTTGCTCCATGACTACTATTTCTAATGCATGTTGAAGGTGTTTCTGCATCTTTGAAAACATGTAGAACAAAAGCTATAGCAAGCACATGCTTTAAAACATATAAACCCAATCAAGTCAAACTATTAAATATTCACATCTACTTAAAGTATAATAGCAAGGTATTTGCTGGGTCTCTGGGTCAAGTGTTTCCAGGAACTATCTTTCTGACCATATTCTTTTTTAAATTTGAATTCGAATCTTAGACAGTATGTCACCAGTTCCTGTTGTTATTTCTAGCAACTTCATGCCTTTACATTACCTGCCTGACCCCTGTATCATTCCTGTCATAAATAACTATTTTGTATACTTTTTAATATGCCACTTCCTCTGCTCTTAAATGTGTTAGATGCATTTCTCTTTACCCAACACATCCAGCATATGTACTCACAGCTAAAGTGCAGTAATAGATCCATCAGAGATGGACTTCATTAATTTGAGGCCTCAAAGGGGTTATAATGTTAGTAGAAAGGTTGTTGAAAACATCTGTAGACTACCAATGGAATACCATCAAGAAAGTATCTGTCTTCATCAGGTCTCTAGTTGGGAAAAAAAACAAAACAACTCACAGCAATTCTAATAGTCTCTCCTGAGAATCAAACCACAGACCTACTATCATTCAGGTCATAACTTCAAATATACATATTATCCCTGAGGCTGAAATATTAAATTAGACTAGTGCTCACTTAATTCAATAGTACTTACCAAGTTCTTTCTGAAAGTAAGTTAGAACCCCCAAGTTAGAACCCCAAGATTCATACACAAATTCAACAAAATATGAGCTCATAACAAAATAAAATTATTATGCAAGTGAGGAAATACTTTACCATATATAAACATGAACAGGAACAAATCACAGGTTTAAACCCCAAGTCTTTTACAGTTTTAAAAATATTAATGATAGAATATAAAATAATTACAAATGAAATGTTTTAAAAAGAGAGAAAATATTAAGAGATATGCTCAAGGAACAAGAGACTATCCAACATGGACAGTTAGATTTAGGAAATAAATAAATGAAATGCTTTGTAATAATACACTGAATTTTAAGAATTAGTGAGCATTCTGTTTCCAATAATAATAGACTTTATAGTTCAGACCAACTTTTAAAACAACCAATAAATGTGGCAAATATTTTAAATAACAGGTGTGAATTGTTGGAACTATAACAAAAAACTAAAAAATTACAAAGTTAAAGTTCAGATAAAGCTAGAGCAATCAACCTACACTTGAGTTTGCTTTTCTTCTATGGTCTTTGCTATTTCCAGAACAAAGAGCTGAGAGACTGAGAAGCTGAGCAGCGCTTTTAAGAGAGAAATTCAAGTTCAGAGCTTATAAAGGGGTGGGACTGGCAAATCTCCGAAGCTTTGGAATAAAGATGAACAAAATATAAACCGGCCTTAAACGAACTAAAGCCCTATTTGGATTAAAGCAAACTGATTACTATTGCCCTTAAGTACTGGGCAAAAATAAAAATAAAATCTTGGTGGAAGATACCATCACTCTAAGTCCCAAATTATTTTATGTATATACATATATATATTCACAGTCATAAGGAGTCAGCAAAAAATAATCAGACATGTAATTAAGCAAGACAATGATATTAAAATCTAAGAGAAATAAACAAACATAGAAACAGATCCACAGGGACTCCAGATACAAAATTATCAGCTAAGGACTTAAAAATAACTATGCTTAATATATTCAAAGAATTTTTTTAAAAGAACCACCAAATTGACAATGTTAGCAGTGAACTTAAAATGATAAAAACTGAAATTCCAAAACAAATAATTTCAATAAGTGAACTAAAGAATTCCATGGCTGGGTTGAAAGAATAGACAGAACTAAGAGAACTATTAATCTATTAATGATTTTAAATGTGGACATATATCCAGGATATATTAAATGATACTTTGTCAATAGAAATACCAATACCAATAGGCAAAAATACATCAGCAGAAAATATCCAAGACAAAGTACAGAGAAGAAAAGGGATAGGATGGAAACTTAGAAAAGAATATGAGATACAGGAAACACAAGTAAAATTTTGAATATAGATGTCATTAAAGTCCCAGAAGACATAGGGAGAAAATGAGACAGAAATCTACTTTAAGAAGATAATAACTGAAAATGTTTTGAAAATGTTTAGTCACACAATAAGTCATAGTTTCAAAAAGAACTTCAACCAAAGTAAACACTAAAAATACCACACCTAAGTATACTAGATTCTGTAACCAGTTGGAAAAAAAAAAGATATTCATCTTCAGAGGACACAATAAAACTGAGAGTTGCCTTCCCCCCAGAAAAAAGAAAAGCCAGAAGACAATGGGAGACTTTTTCAAAACAATGAAAGAAAATAACCCACAATAAAATTCTATAATTAAGAAAAATAGACCTCAAGAATTAAACAAAAATTAAAAATAACTTCAGACAAAAAATATTCATTCATCCCAAACTACATAAAATACAAACAAAAATTTGGTTTTTTGCGTGTGTGTGTGTGTGTGTGTGTGTGTGTGTGTGTTTCTTTTTGTACCAGGGATTGAAGCCAAGAATACTTAACCACTGAGTCATATCTCCAGTCTTTTTATTTTATTTTTTTATTTTGAGACAGGGTCTCACTAAGTTACTTAGGGCCTTGCTAAATTGCTGATTTGGCTTTTAACTTGCAATCCTCCTGCCTCAGCCTACTTAACTGCAGGGGTTATAAGCATGCACCATCACGCCCACCACAAATATTCATTAGGTAGAAAAAAATCACTCTGCATAGAATTTAAGCATATTTTAATACCTAAATAAGTTGAAAAATATAACATGTTCATGAATAGGATGGTTTAATATAGTTAACATAATGGTTTTCAAAATTAATCTCAGAGATAATAAAATTATGCTCATAGTCCAGGCCATGCTTGAGAATTTAATATTAATTCTAAAATGCATAGGAGCAAAGTGATAAGAACAACAGTACTTTCAAGAATGTCATTCAAAACAAAAGGGTCGGATCCAAGATAGTGGACTAGAGGGTGACTGCATCTCCTGTCGCTCCAGAACCCAGAACTCAAGAAGCGGAGGCATTGAGAGACTCGGACTAAAAGAGCCACGGAGTGAGTCTACCCCACTGGGTGAAGCTCAGCCCGGGTAGCAGGCCTGGATAAAGGCGGCTTCTCAGAGCAGGGCAGGGCAGCTAGAGTCTTCCCCAGATAGCCCTGCTCCCTCCGGCGGCAGGCCCCTTCCACACGGCCAGCTTCTCGGAGCAGGCCCCCCAGTGAAAACCTTTCTGCACAAAACCAGTTCCAAGTCCCGGAGCCAGTGGTGAGCTCTGGCCTGTAGGCAGCTTCAGGGACCAAGACAGGGCAGCCAGGGACTTCCCCAAAAGGCCTGCTCCCTCCGGCAGCAGGCACCTTTCACTGCCAGCTTCTCGGAGCAGACCGCCCAGTGAGAGCCCTTCTACACAGAGCCAGTCACAAGTCCTGGAGCCAGTGGAGAGCTCCGGCCTGCAGGCAGCCTCTGGGACCAGGGCAGGGCAGCCAGGGACTTCTCCAAGCAGCCCTGCTCCCTCCGGTGGCAGGCTCCTTTCACGGCCAGCTTCTCGGAGCAGACCGCCCAGTGAGAGCCTTTCTGCACAGAGCCAATTCCAAGCCCTGGAACCAGTAGCAGGCTAGGGGCAGCTTTCTTCAGAAGCACTGCATTATCAAGTTCCTCCAAGACTTAAGGCTACTGAAGACTGGGAGGTGATATACTGGAAATCTACAGGGACACTATAAGCCAATAGAGGAAATCTGCAATATCTCAGAGTCCCACTGATATCTGACCAATATGAGAAAACAAGGGAAAAAAATGTCCCAAACAAACTTAGATACTATATCAATAAAACCCAATGACAGCACGGCAGAAGAAATGTCAGAAAGGGAGTTCAGAATGTACATAATTAAAACAATCAGGGAAGCAAACGAGGAGATGAAAAAGCAAATGCAGGCATTGAAGGAGGAGATGAAAGCAAATGCAGGCATTCAATGATCGCACCAATCAATAGTTAAAAGAGCAAATACGGGAAGCAAGAGATCATTTCAATAAAGAGTTAAGAGAAATTGAAAAAAAAAAAAAAGAAATCTTTGAAATGAAGGAAACAATAAACCAAGTTAAAAACTCCATAGAAAGCATAACAAATAGGATAGAACACCTGGAAACCTGGAAGACAGAACCTCAGACATTGAAGACAAAATATTTAACCTTGAAAACAAAGTTGAACAAACAGAGAAGATGGTAAGAAATCATGAACAGAATCTCCAAGAACTATGGGATATCATGAAAAGGCCAAATTCGAGAATTATTGGGATTGAGGAAGGCTTAGAGAAACAAACCAGAGAAATGAATAATCTATTCAATGAAATAATATCAGAAAATTTCCCAAATCTGAAGAATGAAATGGAAAATCAAGTACAAGAGGCTTATAGGACTCCAAATACACAAAATTACAACAGACCCACACCAAGGCACATTATAATGAAAATACCTAACATACAAAATAAAGACAGAATTTTAAAGGCTGTGAGAGAAAAGAACCAAATTATATTCAGGGGGAAACCAATACAGATATCAGCAGATTTTTCAATCCAGACCCTAAAAGCTAGAAGGGCCTGGAACAACATTTTTCAAACTCTGAAAGAAAATGGATGCCAACCAAGAATCTTATACCCAGCAAAACTTATCTTCAAATTTGACGATGAAATAAAATCATTCCTTGATAAACAAAAGCTAAAAGAATTTACAAAAAGAAAGCCAGCATTACAGAACATTCTCAGCAAAATATTCCATGAGGAAGAGATAAAAAACAAAGAAACAAATCAGTAAAGGGAGGAATTATCCTAAAGGAACTGTCAAATAAAGGAGGAACCAAGGTGTGTCAAAAAATAAATAAATAAATAAATAAAATTTAAAAAATGAACCAAATGACTGGGAATACAAATCATATTTCAATAATAACCCTGAATGTTAATGACCTGAATTCATCAATCAAAAGACATAGACTGGCAGATTGGACTAAAAAGAAAGATCCAACAATATGTTGCCTGCAAGAGACTCACCTCATAGAAAGAGATACCCATAGACTAAAGGTGAAAGGATGGGGAAAAACATACCATGCACATGGACTCAGCAAAAAAGCTGGAGTATCCATCCTCATTTCAGATAATGTGGACTTCAAGCCAAAGTTAGTCAGAAGGGATAAAGAAGGACATTTCATAATGCTTAAGGGAAGCATAAATCAGCAAGATATAACAATCATAAACATCTATGCCCCAAACAGTGACTCATCCATGTATGTCAAACAAATCCTTCTCAATTTTAGAAACCAAATAGACCATAACACAATAATACTAGGTGATTTTAACACGCCTCTCTCACCACTGGACAGATCTTCCAAACAAAAATTTAACAAAGAAACCATAGATCTCAATAACACAATCAATAATTTAGACTTAACAGACATTTATAGAATATACCATCCAACCAAGAGCGAATACACTTTCTTCTCAGCAGCACATGGATCCTTCTCTAAAATAGACCATATAATATGCCACAAAGCTAATGTTAGCAAATACAAGAAGATAGAGACACTACCTTGTATTCTACCAGATCATAATGGATTGAAGTCAGAAATAAATGAAAGAGTAAAAAACAGAAACTACTCCAACACCTGGAGATTAAACAATATGCTATTATATGATGAATGGATAACAGAAGATATTAGGAAGGAAATTAAAAAATTCTTAGAGGTAAATGAGAACAAAGAAACATCATATCAAAATCTCTGGGACACTATGAAAGCAGTACTTAGAGGAAAATTTATTTCATGGAGCACATTTAATAAAAGAAGTAAAACTCAACAAATAAACCACCTAACACTACAGCTCAAAACCCTAGAAAAAGAAGAACAGACCAACACCAAAAGTAGTAGAAGAGAGGAAATAGTTAAACTCAGAGCTGAAATCAACAAAATTGAAACAAAAGAAACAATACAAAAAAATGACAAAATAAATAGTTGGTTCTTCGAAAAAATAAACAAAATTGATAAACCTTTAGCCACACTAACAAAGAGAAGACGAGAGAAAACCCAAATCACTAAAATTCGGAATGAACAAGGAAATATCACAACAGACACGACTGAAATACAAAACATAATTAGAAGCTACTTTGAAAATCTATACTCCAACAAAATAGAAAATTTTGAAGTCATCAACAGGTTTCTAGAGACATATGAATTGCCTAAACTGAACGAGGAGGACATACACAATTTAAATAGACCAATTTCAAGTAATGAAATAGAAGAAGTCATCAATAGCCTACCAACAAAGAAAAGTTCAGGACCAGATGAGTTCTCAGTCGAGTTCTACAAAACCTTTAAAGAAGAGCTCATTCCAATACTTCTCAAAGTATTCCATAAAGTAGAAGAGGAGGGAACCCTCCCAAACTCATTCTATGAAGTCAATATTACCCTGATACCTAAACCAGACAGAGACACATCGAGGAAAGAAAATTTCAGACCAATATCCTTAATGAACATCGATGCAAAAATTCTAAACAAAATTTTAGCAAATCGCATACAAAAATATATTAAAAAGATAGGGCACCACGATCAAGTGGGTTTCATCCCAGGGATGCAAGGTTGGTTCAACATCAGGAAATCAATAAATGTCATTCACCATATCAATAGACTTAAAGTTAAGAATCACATGATTATTTCAATAGATGCAGAAAAAGCATTTGATAAAATACAGCACCCCTTCTTGGTCAAAACACTAGAAAAAATAGGGATAGTGGGAACATTCCTTAACATTGTAAAGGCCATCTATGCTAAGCCCATGGCTAATATCATTCTAAATGGTGAAAAACTGAAAGCATTCCCCCTAAAAACTGGAACAAGGCAGGATGCCCTCTTTCACCACTTCTTTTCAATATCGTCCTTGAAACTCTAGCCAGAGCAATTAGACAGACCAAAGAAATTAAAGGGATACGAATAGGAAAAGAAGAACTCAAACTATCCCTATTTGCTGATGATATGATTATATACTTAGAGGAACCAGGAAATTCCACCAGAAAAGTCTTAGAACTCATAAGTGAATTCAGTAAAGTAGCAGGATATAAGTACAATGCACATAAATCCAAAGCATTTTTATACATAAGTGATGAATCTTCAGAAAGAGAAATTAGGAAAACTACCCCATTCACAATAGCATCGAAAAAAATAAAATACTTGGGAATTAATCTCACAAAAGAGGTGAAAGACCTCTACAATGAGAACTACAGAACACTAAAGAAAGAAATTAAAGAAAACCTTAGAAGATGGAAAGATCTCCCAAGTTCTTGGATAGGAAGAATTAATATTGTCAAAATGGCCATACTACCAAAAGTGCTATACAGATTCAATGCAATTCCAATTAAAATCCCAATGATGTACCTTACAGAAATAGAGCAAGCAATTATGAAATTCATCTGGAAGAATAAAAATCCCAGAATAGCTAAAGCAATCCTTGGCAGAAAGAGTGAAGCAGGGGGTATCGCAATACCAGATCTTCAACTCTACTACAAAGCAATAGTAACAAAAAAGGCATGGTATTGGTACCAAAATAGAAAGGTGGATCAATGGTACAGAATAGAGGACACGGACACAAACCCAAATAAATACAATTTTCTCATACTAGACAAAGGGGCCAAAAATATGCAATGGAGAAATGATAGCCTCTTCAACAAATGGTGCTGGGAGAATTGGAAATCCATATGCAACAGAATGAAACTAAACCCATATCTCTCACCATGCACGAAACTAAACTCAAAATGGATTAAGGATCTCGGAATCAGACCAGAGACCTTGCATCTTATAGAAGAAAAAGTAGGTCCAGAGCTTCAACATGTCGGCTTAGGACCAGACTTCCTCAACAGGACTCCCATAGCACAAGAAATAAAAGCAAGAATCAATAACTGAGATAGATTCACACTAAAAAGCTTTCTCTCAGCAAAGGAAACTATCAGCAATGCGAAGAAAGAGCCTACAGAGTGGGAGAAAATCTTTGCCAATCATACTTCAGATAGAGCACTAATCTCCAGAATCTATAAAGAACTCAAAAAACTCTACACCAAGAATGCAAATAATCCAATAGACAAATGGGCTAAGGAAATGAATAAACACTTCACAGAAGAAGATCTACAAGCAATCAACAAACATATGGAAAAATGTTCAACATCTCTAGTAATAAGAGAAATGCAAATCAAAACCACCCTAAGATTCCATCTCACCCCAATTAGAATGGCGATTATCAAGAATACAAGCAACAACAGGTGTTGGCGAGGATGTGGGGAGAAAGGTACACTCATACATTGCTGGTGGGGCTGCAAATTAGTGCAGCCACTCTGGAAAGCAGTGTGGAGACTCCTTAGAAAACTTGGAAAGGAACCACCATTTGACCCAGCTATCCCACTCTTTGGCCTATACCCAAAGGACTTAAAATCAGCATATTACAGAGATACAGCCACATCAATGTTCATAGCTGCTCAGTTCACAATAGCCAGATTGTGGAAACAACCTAGATGTCCTTCAACTGATGAATGGATAAAGAAACTGTGGTATATATATATATATATATATAATGGAATATTACTCAGCCATAAAGAATGATAAAATTATGGCATTTGCAGGCAAATGGATGAAATTGGAGAATATCATGCTAAGTGAGATAAGCCAATCTCAAAAAACCAAAGGACAAATGATCTCGCTAATAAGCGGATGAGAATATATAATGGGGGTGGGAGGGGTTAGCATTAGGGTTAGGGTTAGGTTTAGGGTTAGGGTTAAGGAGGATGGTAAGAATGGAAGAAGGAAGGACTGTATAGAGGGAAAAGAGGGGTGGGAATGGTGGGGGGAAGGGAAAAAATAACAGAATTTATCAAACATTACCCTATGTAAATTTATGATTACACAAATGATATGCCTTGACTCCATGTACAAACAGAGGAACAACATGTATCCCATTTCTTTACAATAAAAAAATTGTCATTCAATTCATAAAATGAAGAATTGCAAAGAAGTGAAAATTAAATAACCATATGTATGTCAATGAATCTTAGGATTCTATCATTAAAGGGGGTAGGAAAGCAAGTTGTTAAAAACTGAGCATTACACTATTTTTATAAAGTTCAAAAACAGCTAGACAACACATTGTTTATGGAGGGTAGTTGACAGATCGATGATAGAGAGACCTTACAAATATGCTATATAGAAGTCCCTGGTAATATTGGTTCCATGTTCCATTGTTTCTATTACCCATGGGCAGAGTTCAAAAATTGTAAATGGGAAATTCCAGAAATAATTCTCAATTCAAACTTTTAAAATTGTGTATTATTCTGAATAGTGTGATGAAATCTTGCACCATCTTACACTGTCTTGTCCAGTATATGAACCATCCCTTTTTCCAGTGTATCCATGCTATATATGCTACCTGCCTATTTGTGACTTAGTAGCTGTCCCAGCATCACAGCACTTGTATGATACTTATTTTACTTAATAGTGGTCCCAGAATGCAAGAGTAGTGATGTTGGCAATGTAATTACAGTATATTCTTGTAATTGTATAATTATTCTCTTTTATTATTATGTATTGGTGTTAACCTTTTACTGTACCTAATTTAAAAATTAAACTTGAGCATACAAATACATAGGAAAAATCATAGTATAAGGTTCAGTACTATCTACATTTAAGGCATTCATTGGTAGTCTTAGAATATACCTCCCAAGGATACACACACACGCACACACATACACTCAGACATATGCATATGAGAATATAAAGAAAACAGGTAATGATGGACATTAAATATCTATATATATTTATATATAAGTACATTTGTATATATACAGATATATATATCTCCTAAGCCCTAACCCCCGGTACCTCAAAATATAATATTATTTGGAAATAGCATCTTCACAGAAGTATTTAAGCTAAATGAGGTCATTAGGGTGGACCATAATGCAATACAGTCAATGTTCTTGTACAAAGGAGGAAATCTAACTATCTTGATTTGATCATTATACATTGTATACATGTTGAATTATCACACATACTTCATAAATGTGTTCAATAATAATGTATTTTAAAAGGAAATCACACCTCAGACATGCATAGAGAAAAGAAAACATAAAGAGAGCGAAAAACATTTTTCATCTATGAGACAAGGAAGGAGCTCTTGAGACTATCAGAAGCCAGGAGAGAAACCCAGAGAGTTCCCCAGTCAGCACACTTCTTAATTTCAGAACTTAGACACAATAAATTTCTTTCACTTTAAACCACCAAGGTACTTTGCCTGATAACCCTGGAAAACTAATACTATCATTCTTGATAATTTTTAAATAATGTTTTAACCCCAGTAATTTCCATCTGTAATATAACAAAATTACCAAATTCTTTAGAAGCACCCTAAAACAGTGATATAGATATAGATAGATAGATAGATAGATAATAGATACACACACACATTTTAAACTTGAGATCACTCATATAATATCTGTTGAAATTCTGAAAATTATTTCAATAAAAATGCCAGCTACATAGATTGCCAATTTGGTGTTTACTGGTGTTTAAGGACTTCATCCAATCCTTGGGATTCTCTTGATGGTCTTCTATTCTGCATGAGTTGGTGCTAATACAATAATTTAGCATAATTCTGCATGTCAAGTAATAGATTATAAGAACTATATCATTCAAACTTCAACTTTATTTCAATCAGTGGCAAACAACTTTGCTTGAATTATTTTTCCCATGGATTTATTAAAACATCACTTCATGCATGTAGGGTAGTTAAGAACACTTACCTAATTTTGTCTGTTAAATGAAATTAAGCATCTTTGTAGACTGAAAAAAAAATGAGTTACAATTTTTCAAAATGTATCATTTATATAATAACTATAGAATTATCACCTAAATTCTAAGGCTGCAACCTAGGAGAGTCAGCCTGATGTTTAGGGCCTTGTTAATGAATGAATCACATGAAGTGCTTGGCTTCTTGGATTCACTGTCAGGGAATACAGTAGTAACAACACAACTGAAAACAACCCTATAAAACTTAAAGTCTTTGGAAAAAAATACAGACTTGATGACTCTGCATGTGTGTGGCATTAATTTTTTCATCTGCTAAGTAAAGAGATAACTTCATTGCTTTCCCATGGTGATTGTAAAGATAAATTAACACTTTAAAAGTACTTAAAAATATAAAGTATCCTGTGTATGTTAAGCATCGCTATTTGTGGACTAAAACAATGTAACCAGAAACCTAACAACTAGGTATTTTTTTAATCCTTTCAACTCTGGGCAATATGACAACTATTTCAGAAGGATAGATGGAATATATTATACTGCTTCCCTTTCTACTTTGATACAAAAATGAAGTAAAGAGTTTCATTCAAAACAACTTCCAAAATGTCTACCAAAATCTGCTGAGGTTCTTAGGATAATCACCATTTTTATGATGCATATATATTTAAAAATATTTAATATTTTTCTTCCCCCACTCCATTTCTCCATATTATTATTTTAATCATCATTTCATTCAATTCCTTTACTAAGAGAAGATGGAAAAATAAGGCTGGATTGGACTTAGTGTTGGAAGGAATCTTACTGAACAGTGGTCATCTATCTAGACTTGGAACACTATCATTGAAAGGATATGTGTTGTGGATATAATAAAAGCCACTCCTACTATTTACAGAATAGCCATGGAAATAGTTTCTGTGATTTGATCACAGAAACATCAACATTTTATACCTCAACATTTGTAGCCACCCATGCTGTCTATGCTCTCTAGAACAATAAGTGACAAATCTAATCAGTCTTCCCAAGATCTTCCAAAATCTTGAGATAGTTGTTCAGATTTTTCTGTTACCCCTTATCTAGTTCCTATACAGTGTGGTTTCTGCAGTGTTATGAGTGGTACTGTCAGAGCCTGCTCTACTTAGAATGTGCTCCTCTATACATGAGGTGCAGGACTAAACATTCCATTTGACCTTACATATGATGTAGTCAAAGCAATTTTCAGGAAGATGGTTGTCCCCATGATCTCTTACTATAGATGGGAATAACTTTTTGGTTGTTGTTGTAATGGACATAATAATTTTATTTTTATTTATTTTATTCTTTTATGTGGTGTAGAGGACTGAACCCAGTGCCCCATGCATGCTAGGCAAGTGCTCTACCATTGAGCCACAACCCCAGGCTGAGAATAACATTTAATCAGTAGAGTCAGAAAGTAAAAGAAGGAAAACAGAAAATAAGAAAGGAAAGGAAAGAAGAAGGAAATGAAATGTCTCATTTCTTCATCCAGGTTATGAACTCCAAAAGGAAAGAGACCATCATAACATACTGTTTATCTCCCCAAAGCACTCCTCTCAGTATTAAATCCACATTCAGAAATCTCCATCTCACATAAGGACTAAGAGCAAACCCTTAGAGGCCATCAAGGAGGGAGCCGATATCATCTGTGGACTAATGTAAGTGGATACAAGGGGATAATAAGAAGAAGTTGAATAAATTAAAATATTACAGCAGGTTGTTAGCAGATGAGCAAACTTACAAGGCAATGAAACAGCTCTCTAGGTTTCCTGTGAGAGTTTTAACAGAATTGAGAGGATATTGAACCAATCCGTAAGATACTCAGCAGCTGACACATAGAAAAAAGCAAGGTTGCTCATGCAGATTGATTAGCTAGCAGGTTCTCCACCTGGTGAATGAGAAGGGGTAATAATGAGCCCAAAGTGGAAGAAACCTCTGTCCTGGAGGTAAGACTGGGGAGAAAGGTCAGTGGAGGAAATGAGGTGATCCAGGAGGACCAATCAATTAAAGGTCACAATGATCAATCACAGTCCCATCTATAAGACTTCCAACCAGAAACTCAGGTCTTCTCTATCTCCCTTTTCCTTCTCAATTTCTTATGGGTCTGAAGCCAAATCAATTCTAATCTCGACATCAGTTTTCAGTTCCCTCTTCATACTGCCCTTGCCTTAATTTAGACCTTTCTCATCTCTTACCTGAAATTTTTAGCAATTGTTCAACTCATCTCTATACATTTAGGTTCACGCTCTTGTCCTATTGCGAGAATTTCTTTTAAATCACAAAACTGTTCACATTTCTCTACAAAATCCTTTGATGATTCCTCAACTACCTAATAAATAAAGCTCTTAATGGCATCAAGTCCCTTCATTATCAGACCTGGAGACATTTTTCCAACATCACCTTCCATCATACCACCCTCCAACACGTACCATACTTCAATTACCATAAAGGACTTCTTAACTTCTTTGCCTCCTATCTCTGCTTAAATCGTTACATCTTCTCTCTACTTGATAAACTCCTATCATCATTTACTACAATTCTTAAATGTCAAATCCTTTTCAAAGATTTCTCCACTTCCTTGACTGCTCTACAAATCATTTCTTCCACTCCCTTCCTTCTGCAATACTTTCTCACCAATTTTATTTTACACCTATTGAATTGTGTATTTCTTCATCTTAATGTAGCCAGAGGTTCTCAGTAAATGCTGAATGAATGATCCAGAAGACAGGTTTAGTTTTGGAGATGATATGTATTCTCTCAGCAATTACTATAACTTACTATTACAATGAGACCTATGAATCTCTTAAATGATGTAACTTATATAATTAAGATGTATACATAGAATTATTAATTTTCTAATAATATCTTTTGATGATTTTTCTTTCATAATCTTTGCCATTTCAAAATATTCAAATATGCTACCAGCAAACTTCCACTTAGAGAGTCAAAATGTTGGTACAATACACTTTCTAGGCACAGGGATTTTACTTAAGGAATAAGACAGTCAAGGTACTCCCATATAATTGGCATTATAGTGCCAGAGGAAGTGACATTAAATTAAATAAGTAAACAAATGACCTTAGATTATAATGCATGCTAAAGAGAACTGGATAATGTAGCACAAGGCTGGGCAGGGATATTATTAAGAAAGTGCTCTCCAAAAACCTGATATTTGAACTTAAACCTAAATGATGAGAGGGAGCCAGTCATGAGAAGATAAGGCCAAAGAACATCACAGGCTAAGGAACCTGCTAGTGCAAAGTCCCTGAGGAGGCCATGATCTTGTGTTTAAAATAAGAAGGTCACTGTGGTTGGTGCTCATTAGAAAGGGGACAGTATTAGGAAATGAGGTTATAGAATAGGTATGGCCCACACCATGCAGAACTTCATAGGCCATGAAAAGAATACCAAATTTCATTTTTAGAAGAATGGGACACCCAAGAGATTCCACTGTAGATTATTAAATTTTGGACTAACCAAACTATAACAAATCTCTCTTTAACACGTTCTCTGATTTTCACCTCCACTGACTTAATTCAAACACTTACCATACGGTACCTGGAGTACCGTAATAGCTAAAAACAGGCTATCCCAACATTTACATATTATTGTCAGAGTTTCTCTTTCTATAAAACAGACATGATCAAGGTGAAGACTCCTTACAAATCTGAACTGTTCATATGTTCACCCAGTTTCATGCAATTTTCAATTGCTTCTTTTTTCTTTTTATTGTGGGAGAGGATGGGAGGGGGCAGCAGTTCTGGGGATAAAACCCAGGAGTGATCTATCACTGAGCTACATCTCCAGCCCTTTTGACTTTTTAATTTGAGACAGGGCCTTTCTCAGTTGCTGAGGATCTGGCTGAGTTGCTGAATTTGTGATCCTCCTGCCTCAACTCCCAGAGTCACTAGAATTACAGGCACATGCCACCTGCCTTCCTCAACAATTTCTTTTCTTTTCATTTTTTCCCCAGCTATTTTATATGATAGATGTCATTCAAGGGGAAAAAAAAGAACATTCCCTTGGGTGTGAACAGACTTTGATGACACCACAAAAAATATCAAATAGTGTGATAGACTGTATTTAAATTTTATATAATAATGTCAAATATCTTCTCAATATAGCTAAGTATTTATTTTGAAGCAGATGATAGCCTGGAGTTTAGAATTCTCTTTCCTGTCAATGTTAAACCAAAATTTATATAAATGTCTTGGGTATTTATAAAAACTGACACAGTATGACTATGCCCTGATTATCATAAATTTGTCATTAGTAACAGAAACATTTCTCAGCACCACTCTTGCTTACATCTAGAATGCACATGTAGATGCATATTCTTAATATCTTCTACTGGCTTTGGCTAACTCTTTAAAATACACATGCTTTAAGTATACAGTTTGATGTATTTTGACAAATATATACTCTTGTATAACACCACCCCAATCAAGGAATAGAATTTCTGTCACCCCAGAGAGTTGCCTTGTATCTTTTATATGTGTCCATTCCAGAATCTCTTTTAAATAAAATAATGTAGTATCCAGTCTTGTCTCAGCATTTACATGGGATTGATTCCAAAATCCTTGGATGTTCAAATTCCAGCTATAAAATGGAAGAGGGTTTACCTATAACCTGTGTACATACCTGCAGATGCTTTAATTCATCCCTAGATTACTTATAATACCTAGTACGAAGTAAAAGCTAGGTAAATGGTTATTATACTGTATTATTTAGGAAATAAAGACAAGAAATAAAAGTTTGTATATGTTCAATACAGACAGTTTTTTAAAATATAATTTCTTGAAATTATACTCTTTATTTTTTTTTAATTTTTACAGACTGCATTTTGATTCATTGTACACAAATGGGGTACAACTTTTCATTTCTATGGTTGCGCACAATGTAGATTCATACCATTTGTGTAATCATAATGTACATAGGGTAATAATATCTGTCTCATTTTAATCCAAGGTTGTTTGAATCCCTGGATGTGAAACTCAAGGGTAGAGAAGTTGGTCTGCATGTATTTGCATGTGGTGTAAGACTATGAATTAGTTTATTCAGTATATTCTGAACTTCGTATTGCTGTATAACTTGCTTCCTTTTGTTACTTTTAAAGATGGTTAATTGACTTAACCATTCACCTGGTAATGGACATATGCATACGTCTAGTTTGAAGCTAACAACAACAGGCTACTATATACATTTGTGTCTTTATATGGATGTTTTTACTTCTATTGGATAAAGACCTGGAAGTCAATTTCTGTGTTAAGTGAATGTATTTTGTAAGAAATCAGCAAACTATATTTCAAAGTAGTTGTACTATTTTATATTCCCATCAGCAATACATGACAATTTTGGTTGTTCCCCATTCTTGCCATTCAAGTGTGTCTATGGTGTTTTCGCCTACGGTTTTAATTTGCATTTCCCTGCTGGATAAGGAAGCTGAACATTATTTCACATGTTTCTCAGTATTGTGCTTATCTTTTTTTATTTGAAGTATCCTCAAATGTTTTGCTCATTTTTAACTGAATTGTTTAGCTTTTTATATGTGTGTCTCTCTCTCTCTCTATATATATATATATATTTCTACCAGGGATTGAACGAAGGGTCACTCAACCCCTGGCCACATTCCCAGTCCTTTTTATTTTATTTTATTTTATTTTTTTGAGACAGGGTCTCACTAAGTTGCTTATGGCCTAGCTAAGTTGCTAAGGCTGACTTTGAACTTGAACTTGGGATCCTCCTGCCTCAGACTCCTAAGTCACTGGGATTATAGGTATGTGCCACCATGTCTGTTTTAGCTTCTTAATATTGAATTTTAAGAGGTTTGTAAAGTTGCATTTCAAATATAAATTCTGTAATAGCCATATGAATTCCAAGTATATTTTCTGTCAGTAGTTTGCCTTTTCATCTTCTTTTTTTTTTTATTGTAAACAAATGGGATACATGTTGTTTCTCTGTTTGTACATGGAGTAAAGGCATACCATTTGTGTAATCATAAATTTACATAGGGTAATGTTGGTTGATTCATTCTGTTATTTTTTCCCTTCCCCCCAGCTCTCCCACCCCTTTTCCCTCTATACAGTCCTTCCTTTCTCCATTCTTGCCCCCCTCCCTAACCCTAACTCTAACCCTAAAACTAACCCCTCCCATAAAGAATGATAAAATTATGGCATTTGCAGGCAAATGGATGAAATTGAAGAATATCATGCTAAGTGAGATAAGCCAATCTCAATTTCATCTTCTTAATGGTATCCTTTAGAGATCAAATATCTTTACAATACAATTCATCAATCTTTTAAGTTCATGCTTTTAGTGCCCTAAGAAATCTTTGTCTATCTCAAGACAGTGAAGATTTTCTATTATGTTTTCTTCTAGACGTTTTACACTTGTAGTTTTTATGTATAGGTCATAATCTGTTTCTGATCATTTTATTATTATTTCTTTCCCTTTTCCTAATTATTAAATTTTCTCTTGCATTTCTAGATTCTAAGATAGAATTTTATTCATTGACTTTAAACCCTTCTTTTCTAATATGCACATCCAAACCTATAATTTTTCCCAAAGCACTCAGAATTTATTTCTGAGTACTTTTGCAATTGAAAAATTGATATTTTGCATTTTCATAATCACCTATTTCAAGGTATTGTCTAGTTTTTTAATTGACCCATGGATGATGAATTTCCAAGTAGTTGGAGATTTTCTACATATCTCTTTGTGTTAATATCTAATTTAATTCCATTATGGTCAGCAAACACATTATATGATTTCAATCATTTTAAGTGTAAAGACTTGTTTTATGAACTATTATATAGTTCAGAATAGAACTTGAAAAGAATCTGTATTGTACTGTTTTGAGTATATTATTCTACAAATGTTAATGAGGTCAGATTGGTTGATACCATGATATTGTTTTTCAAGATTTTTATATTACTGATTTTCTGTCTACCAGTTGCTGAGAGTGAAAGGTTGAGATCACCAATTATTATTGTCAATTTTTTATATTCTCTTTTCAGTCCTATTAGATTTGTTTCATGTGCTTTGAAACTGTCACTAAATGTACACACATATAAATTTGCTATGTCTTCTTTAGGAGGTGAGTTTTTGCATCCCCCAATCTGTTGTCTGTTACCATAATAAAATTTCTCTGATTAGGTAATTTATAAAGAGAATAAATTTATTTCTTAAATTTCCGGAAACTGGGAAGCCCCAGAGAATGTTCAGAGCTTTCTTACCATCATAGCATGGTGGAAGGAACACATGGTGAGACAGAGCAAGGACCCCAGAAAGATTTTTATCACAAAGTCACTGCCTTAATAACCCATGTATTTATCCATTAACCAATGACTCCAAGCATCATTAACATGTGAATAATTTTTGGAGTAAGTTTTCAATACATGAAGTCTAGGGGACACATTTGAAACCATAGCCTCCCTTTAAAGCTTTACTAATTTCTTGTTCTGAAGTCTACATCATCTATCAATAAAATCACTCCAATGTTCTAGTACTATTTGCATGCTATCACTTTTTCATAATTTTAAGCTTCGTGTATATTTCTTATAAATGATATAGTTAAACACCCCTAATTTTAGTCACTTTGCATTAAGATAGATACTTTCATTCTATTATTATTTTTATCTAGTTGAATTTAAATCTACCATCTTGCTATTTGCAATTTGTTCTTTGTCTTTTCTTTCTTTTTTCTTTTCTTTTTTTATTCACCCATATAAAAAATTGACTTTTCTTTTTAGTAATAAACTCTCCTCTTTGAGTTTATTAGCTAAATCTCTGTTTTATTTTTCAGTTGTTGCTCTAGGGTTTACAATATCATTAACTTGTCACAATCTACCTTCAAATAATATTACAGTACTTCATGAATAATTTAAGGAACATACAACTGAATTTTTCCATTTCCTCCATCCCATTTTTATTGTTACACATTTTATTTCTATTTTTGCTTTAGACTACCCAATGCATTGTTTCTTAAAGAAAATTTTTAATGAAAACAGTTTTAATATTTACCTGGACATTTATTATTTCTAATATTCTTCATTCCTTTATATAAATTTGAGTTTCCATCTAGTATAATTTTCCTTCAGTTTGAAAAACTTCCTTTAGATTTTCTTATCACTATATATCCCAGTAATGAATTATTTCAGTTTTTCATTTTCTCAAAATGTTTCTGTTCTTTATTTTTGAAAAATACTTTCATTTGACAAAGACTTTTAAGATGTCAGTGATTTTTGTTCTGGCTTATCTTTTGTAATGTTCATTTTCCTCCAGCATTTTGAAGATATGCTTCTCAGTCTTCTGGTTTACCTTTTTCTAGTCATTCATATCTTTGTTTGCCTATAGGCACATGTTTTCGTTCCTTTATTTCTTTTTTTTTTTAATCTGACTGCTCATAGATTCTTCTCTTCATAATTGATTTTCATCTATTTTATTGTGATATGTCTTGGTGGAATTTTCATTGCACTTATTTTGCTCAAGTTTTGTTAAACTTTTTGGATCTCTGTATTGATTTTATTTATCAAATATGGAAAAGTTTCAGTCATTATTTCCTTAAACATTTATTTCTACCACACTACCCTCCCTTTCCAAGACTCCAGTTAAATTTATGCAAAATTACTTGATGTTGCCCAAAGGTCAGTATGGCTCAATTCACTCTTCTCTGTTTCAACAACCTTCTCTCTTTCAGTTTGTATTGCCCCCTCTTCAAAAGCACCAAAGTTTTCATTTTAAGTCACCTGCTCTTAAGTCCATCAAGTGAAATTTTCATTTTGGATACTTCCCTGTTTTACATATTTAGGAGATCCATTTGTTCCTTTTAAATGACTTTCATTTCTTACTGTGTTTATATATTTCCTTTAAATTATTGACATATTTATAAGTATTTTAATTTCCTTATCTGTGAATTCCATAATCTTTCCCATTCATGAATTCATTTCTATTGTTATAGTTCATATTTTCTCTTTTTTCATTGTTATAAAAAATTTTTGGTTGCACCTGGACATTATGAATGTTATGGTGTTCAGTGTCTGGGTTTTGTTGTTTTCCTTTGTAAATGCTGGTCTTGGTCAGATAGGCAGCTAATTTATTTGCAGACCAGATTGATTCTTTGGAGTCTTCTTGTGGTCTAGAGGGTCTATTCAAGGGTTACTTTGGTCTTATTCCTAAGGCTTGGGTTTTCTGGGATCTTTATCAAATAACCTGGGTGTTTTATGAGATTTATCTATACTGGCCAACTAGATACCATTTGGTAGTTGTTCTGTTATGGTTCTTTAGTAGGTATTCTTCCTTAGTAATAGTTCTTCACCAAGCTTTGTCAACGCTATACACATACAACTTACTCTTCAACCAAAAACTCCAGGGAACTCCAGACAGCTCTTTTTTTGCATAGCTCCCCTCTTCACTGCTGCATCCTACACATTCTCTCAGACTCAGCTTCCCACAGTCTAATCTCTGTCTCTTTAGCTTAGCAAAACTAAGGGATTCTCCCCTGATTTCTCTTCCCTTAACTGGAATCTAGTAAATGTATCCAGGGAAAAACCAAAGTATCATAGGACTTGCCTTGTTTCTTCTCTACCTTTTCTCGATCTTTAGTGTGGCTTGTTGTCTAATGTTTGAAAGTAGTTGCTTCATACACACGTACACTTTTTTAATTGTTTCTTCATCATTTATGGAAGTAGAGCTAGTCCAGAACTAGACGCCCCACCATGACTTGAAGAAGAAGTTCAGCCATACATAAAAGTAATCAATATAGCTCTAGAATCATATCTCACAACACAAAAATAACTCTGAATCCTCACAATTAATGATGTTCTCTCAATAAGTGTGACCTGGGTGCAAGATATGCAGTCTGGGAGGTTGTGAATATTTGCCAGCACAGCTCCTGCATCCTGCCCTGTTGTTCCATATTCAGTGAAAGATACCAGTACATTAGTGGGGGAGCATAATGGCACAGTATGGATAAATGTAAGTCTAGTTTTTACTTTGTCTATGACCATCGGTTGCAAGTACATAGAGTTGTATATGTGTGTCCAAAGTCTAAGTGTTAAGAACCACCATTAATTTAAGAGTAGAATGCAAGCCCTAAAATGTAGAAGACATGACTCTCAGATTCTCCCTTCAAGCAAGGTCTCCGACCTTAGGTCTCTGCAGACCACCTGATCCCTACCATGATCCAGTCACAGTGTATTTCACCTCATTCCCAGATATATCAGGCCTGTGTGCATCTCCACAGCTTTAAATGTGCTATTACCTCTATGAAGTGTTTAACCCTTCTTCTTCAGTCAACTCCTATCAGTATTTCAAGTCCCCCCAATCTTAAATTAATAATCTGTGAAACATTCATTGAGTGCTTTCTATGTGCCAAGTGATATTAAAGCTCTTTACATGTATTAAACCACATAAGACTTACAATAACATTTTATCTTAACTTTAAAGATAGGGAAATGATGGCTTAGAGAATTTGGAAATGTACTCAAGGTTACACAGTAAGAAGGAAGCAGGAATACAAATGCAGATTTGAACAACTCTAAAGCCTGTGCTCTTAGCCATTACACTTGTTATTCTTATTTTTGTTACATGTTAGATTTATCTGGAGAATTTTCAAGAATACACATAGTGATTAAATCAGAATTTATTTGGGGTATGGCTCAATTAGTATTTCTTAAAATCCCACAGGTAATATCAGTTTGCAGACAAATTTGAGAATCAGTGCACTACAGTACCTTTTTCTTCATATAAATTTGGTATTCGTTGATGAGGAGTCAAGGAAGTGACCAAAACCAATTTTATTTTACTGGAATTTAGTAAAAGATTACTGATTATACCATGTAAAGAGGGCATGAATGAAGTAGAAATCAATTGCTCAAAGCAGTCTCAGACCCAAGCACCAGGCAACTGTTGAGTAATTGAATATCAAAAGTCTACCATTAGAGCAATAATAAAACATGCCTCGCTTGTTATTGTGGTTGGCTGATTCTGTCTAAGTTACTGTTCCCTAGGCAATGCAGGATACCATAAAGTAAATAAGAGACATTATAAAATTGCTTTGTAAGTATAAGTACAGAATATAATGCTGTTACATTGTTAAGTACAAGCACTGAGCACTGCATGCTATTAATAACCTTTGAGGAATAGGGTGGAATCTGGGCTCATGCCCATGTCAGAGGAATTTACTTCCACCTATCCATAATTCTTGAGGACTACAGAATTTGTATATCAGGTGAAAACACTGTTCTTTCAAATGTAGTGTCCTGGCTGCTCCAAGGATTGCCTATGTGCAGTGATTCCATAGCACTTGAAACACACCCACATATGTATTATGTTCTTAGCGACTTCCCTTAGAATAGCATTCTTTCTGGTCCCAGTAGGAAATCAAGTTCAGAATTAGAAATAATGAAATTCCATTAACTCCCTAAATTGGTTTGTATACTTACAAATACAAACGTCTCTAAATTCTGCCTATGTGTATCCCCTGTTCAAATTCCAAGCTCCATAGGTTTGCTTAGCATTATTAGTATTCAACCAAGATGGCATTCTATAATATCACAGGTAATGAGACATTTTTCTTATAGAGAGTAAAATTGCTTTTGAAGATCTTAAGTATTTCTTCATTATTGTTTTGTTTATGAAAAAAACATATGCCAATGTTGAATAGAACAGAATATTTAAAATTAATGTGCTCCATCAAAATCTATTTGATATCTCTATTTTCTGACAGTGGAGTGTGTTTGTCAAGCTAGGGTAGGCTATATTACAATTAAAAAATCCCTAAAATAATGCTGGCTTAAGACAACAATGGTTTATTTGTCAAATACACTATGATCCATGCAGATATCAGGTTGTTATGATCCACAAGGATTTGACCTGATAGAAAGATTCTCGAAAGCTTCTAGCAGCCTTACTAAAGGGGAGTATGCTTAAACGTTGTGTGGTTCTTAAACTTTCTCCTATAAGTTATTTCTGTTAATATGTCTGACGAAAGAAAGCAAGAAAATACAGACCTGTCATTTGTCCAGAATATCTTGCTAAATAGAACTGTTGATTATCACAATCTGCCCTTCTGATTACCAGATATTCGGTTCATTCTCATTCTTGCAAACAAAACATATTCACCCCTACCCAAGAGAAAAACTCAAAAATGTCATGATTAACAAACAGCATCAAGCTCAAAGCCCAGGATCCAGAGATAATGCATAAGTGGTTTTTTCATCATTTGTCATCACTCTACTCAGAAAGGAGAAAGCAGAGAACACATGGAAGTTACTGATCAATGACAAGTCTAAAATTCTGGGCAGATATTTGAGGATCCCATTCCTGGAGATGAGGAATATTATTGATTGGACTTTTTAATTTGTTCCTTGTCCATTGTCTTCTATGGCCCTTGGCTTTGGGTTCTGAAATATTGCTAATTTTCCATTTTACTCTTTGGCCACACAGAACATGGATAACAGAGATCATTCTCTCCTTGGGGGCCGAGCAGCTTCTCAACCCACTTCTTACCCATAGATAGTTATAACTTCAGAGGTCATTTTAAGTATTGAACTTGTGATTTATTTGGTGGTGCAAGTTTTTTTAAAAACTTAGTAAACTTCATTTTTCTATTCTAGTAATTTCCATATACTTATACTGTAGCTCTCTTATAGACAATTCTTAGATAAGCTATGTTCCTTTGTTTTACTAATATCCATTCCCGCACTTGGTTTCCTGGTTTCATTGCTGGTATTTGGAAATATGAGGTTTATCTGAGAGATCCACAAATTCAGTCTCCCTTCTTTTAGCCCCTTTGCCCAACTGAAAGTGGGTGTCCAGGGCTGGGGAGATAGCTCAGCTGGTAGAGTGCTTGCCTTGCAAGCACAAGGCCCTGAGTTCGATCCCCAGTACCGCAAAAAAAAAAAAAAAAAAAAAAAAAAAAGAAAGTGGGTGTCCACTTCATCAAGCCAAAAGTTTCAATAATAGGTGTCCCTTACGATTATTATAAGAATTTCTAAGTTTTTCTTTTTTCTATTCTTGTTTGGATTGAGAAAAAAATCACACAAATTCTAAGCTTTTGTACTCTTTCTTTTCATTCCTGCTTGCAAATATAATACATCTTCTAAAATAATGGAATAGCAGAGTCTTTCTTGCAATCTTGACAAACACTACCAATAGCAATAAATGCATGCCACATTACCTCATATGTTAGGTTATTTGTTAAAACAGCACTCAATATTCTAGGTTTCAATGCTTATATTCCATCAGGGAGACTAGATTATGCCACAGCAGTAAAAACCCTCAATTCTCAGAGGCTTAAAAAAGAGAGGGAGAAAGGACTTTGTCTTGTTCATCTTGCATTGCCATTGCAGACTGACAGAGAAATTCTGTTCATTGCTGTCATTCAGGGTCCCTAAGAGATGGACAGTCACCAAAAGTTGTTGATGACAATGTCAATTCATTGAGTTAGTGTGCCGAATTATACACTGGTTCTTAAACCATCTGCCCAGAAGTAACATGCATTACATAAGTGAAGACAAACCGTGCAGCCACACACAAGAGGGTTGGAAGTATAACTTTACCCTAAGCCCAGAAAGAACTGAACACACCTGATAAGCACCACTGGATATCACAGAGTAGAACTTGAATATGAACACTGAGTGACTTCATAAAAGATAAAATAACTCAGCAAATCAAGAGAAGCAACTTCCTTCCTGTCATCAACTTATCCATGGAGAGTTCCTAGATTATAGACATTACAAAAAAGCATGAAGAGAAAAGGACTCTCTTAAAAGAGAGTAGTCAAATCACTTTTATATTTTAGCAAAAATTATTTTTTTCTTTCTCATATCTGCTATTTACCAAAGGACAGAATTAATCTGGAAATATGTCTCAGATGAAATGATTTAGTAACTAAGATCCTTTATTTTTTCTCATAATAGTTCTAAATGTTCTATCTCAGCAGGCTCTATAGCCTCCTGAGATAATGTGAGCCACAGGAAAAAAAAATCTGAGATAGGCTTAGCACAGAAGAGAAATTAGTATTTCGCTTAGGCATAACCTTAGGCAAGTCACTTATTACTCACCAAGGTTTCCTATTCATAAACGCTTGACACACACATACACAGTAGGATGCTGGAAGGGTTAGAGATAATGTTTGAGAAGAGCATTGAACAACTAAACACCAAGGTGCTAGAGCCATATCAGAGATCACCTTTTTGAATAAGATCCAATAAATTAATTTCTTGTTTCTCAACTGAAAATATTAACAGGAGCTACAAAATGCCACAGTTCAGCAGAATTAGCAGATTGTTCCTTAACATACCTCAACTGCATAATCAGTACAATTATGTTCCATTATCCTGCCTTTCCTCAAGCTGTTCAGTACCTAAAAGCTCTTCAAGTTTTACTATTCAAAAGTTGAATATGGGCCATCAATTTCTCCTTCTGTGCTGCTTCCAGTTACCAGGGTCTGAAGAGATCTTCAAAGAAGTAGTTATTCACGTTGCACTCACTCTCATCAATAACTCGTTACCGCCTAGAGTCAGCAGAGCCAACTGGACTGTGTATATAAAACTCAAAACAAAAGTGGACCAGAGAAGGGGACTGTGCCACACAACTTCCTAAGTAGTATCAATACCCATCTGGCCTGACCTTGGATTCTCACCCCTCATTTTCATTTCCCATTCACTATACTCTCCTTGGTCCCCTTGTTAATGCCTCATTCCATCACATTATCCATATAGATCTGATTAAGTAAGATCTCTCCAATTAATCATACACCCATGTATTCACAAAAGCAATTCTTCTTCTGTTGAAAAAGTAATGTTTTCTCAAGCTGTTAATATCAAATTAGGGAAAAATTTTGCAATATCATGTGATTACTCCAACTCTAAACTTACCAATATCAAGTACAAAAGAAATTCTTATGTCTTTCATATCAAAAGCAACAATGTAAATTTTTTCATTGAGAATGGACCTCAAGATCATACTAAATCACAAAGTTGTCTATGAAACTATTTTTACACCACAGATGGAAGCATCCGATTAAATTTGTTAGTTGCTTCAATTATTGGATTTCATGTATGTCCTGTGATTTTGTAGTCTCCTCCTACTCAGACTCTGTTTCAGCCATGTGACTTGCCTTGACGAATTAAAAAGAAGCACGTTTAAAAGTGGCAGGGGCTTGAAAAAGTATTTGTACATTTCTGTCTGTTCTCTTGCTTGTCTGCCTTCACCATGTGTATTTGCCAGGTTAGCCTACTGGGGACGAGCTATGTGGAGCAGAGCCAAGTCAACTCAATTTTCCCAGCCAATGCCTCAGACATGCTAGAGAACAGAGCTGCCTGGCTGACCTGCTGCTAGCCAAAGAGTCTCATCAATCCCACTTCAGATGAGCAGAATCATCAGTCAACCCACAGACCCATGAGTAAAAATAAATATTTACTGTTGCATGCCACTTAGGTTTTGAGGTGGTTGCACAACATTTTCATTGTAATAGATAACTGATATATTGAAGAATTGTTTAATAGAGATTTGAGCTTAATAGAATGCCAGACAATAGAATTCACAATGCCTAAATTTAGTCTTGAAATCTGTCAGTACAAAATTCTCTTGTGTGGTTACATAGTAACATATTATGAAACTTCTGAGGAAAAAAAATATTAATTTAGAATGTTCTTTAAATGTCATTTTACCATACTGAGCAAGCAAACATAGTTCTGAAAATCATTCAACTCCCCTTTTATTTTTCCCAAGCAAATAGATAAACACAGAAAGATAAGACGGTTTGAAGAAATAAAAAGAACCTTAATGAAAACTGTTTGAAGTTGAGCAGTGAGACCAGCTATACCTCCAAACCAACTATTCATCAGCTAGGAATCTTGTACCCTAAATCTGGTCAGAAATGGGAACAACTGAAAGGGGTCCCCAGAACACTTTTCTGATACCCTCCCTCAGACCAGAAATGTGTACATCACACCACCTTAGAGATGGTTGACAACACCCTCCCTTGTATCAGCGCTCCTTAAACAACAAGATTCCACTTGTTACTCAGAATTTTGCCTTTCAAAGGCCATGAAATGAAACATGCCAGTACCAAAGTGTCCTGATGATCATCTACAGTGTGCAGACATCAAACAAGTTCATCAACCTGCCAAGCCACATTAAGGAATTGAACTTTATCGTAGGCAACATTTTTTGGACCTTAAACTTACCTTTAAATTTGTTAGCTTAAAACGCTAAGTGTCTCTTATATCATCTTAGCCAGAAATTGCAGAGTTGAAGGTGCATTTCTTTTGCAAATAAGATGAATGGTGCGATTGTTCTGGGATTCTCTTCTATTTGGTAATGAAGCCTGAACCTGAGAACCTCCAAATCAATCCCCCCCAATGCACAGGTTCTATTCACAGTATTAACCCTAGAGCTAAGTTTGTTCTCCTTGTAACAATTTGCTGACATACGGTTACTTACCCATGTGAAGAATTCAGTGTTACTATCTATATTTTATAATCTTAGGAACCAAGATCAAAAATATGATGTGTTTTTATCCCTGAAACAAAGAAAAAGCAAGACTATCAAAGGAATTTGAACCCTCCAACTCTTAGTTCAGCACTTTTGCCATGAATAATGCTAAATACTCAGTAGTGAGAAAGCAATACAATAACTAATACTAACATGCCATTCTCAAATGGAAACAATGCAATACTTCTGGACCAGAGGTACATACCTGATGAACAACTGCAACAATTCCCCCACTTAATCATGGTTCTGATAATTATGTGAGGTAAGTGTCTCCCAAAGGGCAATGTGTAAAAGTTGATCCCCAGCCCATGGCACTATTGGAAGGTGGTAGAACCTTTAAGAGGTGGAGCCTAATGGGTTGTCTTCTGTTCTGTTTGAGTGTGACCTTGAAGGGGATATGGAACCCCAGCCCCTGGGTCCCCTCTCTGTCACTCTTGGCCCTGAGGTAGATTGGTTTCCTCCACCATGCACTCTCAGCATGATGTACTGCCTCACCACAAGCCCAGAAACATTTCAGCCAATCAACCACAGATTTAAACCTCCAAAACTGAACCAAAGTAAACCTCTCTTCTTTTAAAGGCATTTTGTTATGGTAATGGGAAGTTAACACACTTATTTCTATAATCTTTTTAATTATCCTACTTCTCTCTTCTTCCCTTGTGTCTCTCCCCTGCCTCCAGCTCTTTCTCTAAAAGCATCAGTTTGTATCAAGAGTTCCAACTATGATTCAGAACTTTGGACAAGAAAATTCATTACTGAAGATTTTATTCAAATGTGTCTCACCACCCCATTTCAAACTTTAGAAAGAAATACTCAAAAGATCATGGAGAAACTGTGAAAGAACTTTATTCTAAAGATTAGCTGCCTGAACTTCATTGGCTCTGGATATATCAAATGAATTTTAGAGAACGATGTGAATTACATAATATACAAATTTTGAATATGGAAATTCACAAGCCTTTCTTTTTGGGCAAAGTTAATGCATATAAAAAGATGAAAAATGAATAAGAATAATATTTAAAGAACTTTTTATGCATGCGCATATGAATTTATCACATATTTTTAAATACCATGATTTTACTGTCCTTACAAAAACAGTTTTCATATATTCTTGTCTTAAATTTAAACCATTGGTATGACGTCAGCAAGATGGCCGACTAGAAGTTCCTAGGACTCTTTTCTCCCCCACCCCCCAAAAAATACAAAACTACATTTTGACCAAAATATCTAAAGAAGGGTACCAGAGAATAGCAAAGAAATAGCAGAAAGTCTGTGCCATAAAACAAAGTAACCAGGATGACACATAGAAAGATTGAGAAAACACCTTGCCTCTGCGCTCTCCCAGCAAGGGTCACTCTGAAGGAGGAGGAACTGCCCCCTGTGGGGAAAAGCCTAGAGTACAGAGGCACTTGCTGTCATTGCTAGCGTAGAGTACAAATGAAGTAGCTGCATGAAAACTATAACATGGCAACCACACAGAACCCACACCCTCCCCAACCAGCATCCTCAGGCCCTTTCAGGTGAAAGTCCTTCCCTGTGAAAACTACTCTGCACAATCTGTAAGAGATATTTACACTGCCAGATGCATAGACATTACAGGGGGAAATGAAACATGAAAAAGTAAAAAAATATAATGCTATCAAAGGAATAATTCTCTAGTAATCAACTCCCCAAAATGGAAATTTATGAATCGCCTGCAAAGAAATTCAAAATAATGATCTTAGAAAAATTCAGTGAAATATAACAGAATAAAAGTAGACAATGCAATGAAATCAGGAAAACAATTCATGATCCGAAAAAGAAATTCAGCAAGTAAAGTCAAACAGAAATATTGAAGTTGAAGAATTCAATCAATGAGATAAAAAATACAATTAAGACCTCCAACAGTAGACTATATCAAACAGAAGAAAGAATCTATGAACTTGAAGACAGACATTTTGAGATGTTTCATTGGGGTAGAGGCAAAAAAAACCTAATAAAAAAGAGTTAAAGTCTATGATACTTATGGGACACCATTAATTAAAGAAATAATTGCATTATGGTGGGTCCAGAAGAAGAGATGAGGAAAAAGAAAACATATTAAAAGAAATAACTGCTGAAAATGTCCCAAGTCACACCAAAAAGATCTTCTCCAAGATTATAATCAAACTGTCAAAAGTAAGTCAAAGAGAGAATTCTAGTAAAGCATAAAGTCACTATAAGGGAATCTCCGTTAGACTGGCAGGGGGTTTCTCAGCAGAAACCTTGCAGGCCAGGAGCAAACAGGATGATATATTCAAAGTGCTCAAAGAAAAAAACACTACCAGTCAAGAACACAATACTTAGCAGTGATGTTCTTCAGAAATGAAAGAGAAATAGTTTTCACAGGCAAGTAAAACCTCAGGGAATTCGTTACCACTATACCTGTCTTGTAAGAAATGCTTAAGGGAGTTTTTTTTAAGTAGAAATGAAAGAATGATAATTACCACCATAAATACATATGTGAGTATAAAACTTACTGTTAGAAATAAATATATAGTGAAACTAGAATATTCCAATACTGGAATAGTGATGTGAAAATCATAGATATCTCTAATGTGAAGAAGGAAGATTATAGCAATAAGTGCCTAAATTAGAAATTAAGAAATACTCCAAATAAATACTCTAATATTATGCCTCAGGGAACTAGAAAAAAGAAAAAAAACTAAACCCACAATTGTCAGAAGAGAGGGAATTAGAAAAATCAGAACAGAAATAAAATGAGAACAGAAAAACTACAGAAAAATGAATGAAACTAAGAGTTGCTTTCCTGGGAAAAAAATAACAAATCCTTAGTTGCATTAAGAAAAAAGAAGACTCAAATAAAATGAAAAATGAAAGTGAAGAATTATAACAGATATCTCAGAAATAAAAAGGATCACAAGGGACTATTACGAAAAAGTAAATGCCAACAAGTCAGATAGCCCAGAGGATACAGAGAAATTCCTAGAAAAATACAAATTACCAATATGGAGTCAGGAAGAAATATAAAGTCTGAACAGACAAACAATAATAAAGAGATTGAAGAAGTAATAAAAAAATTTCCCAAAGAAAAACCTGGAACCAGATATTTACATAGCTGAATTGAAATATTCAAATATTCAAAGATGAATTAATACAGAACTTTTCCAAAAAATAGAGCCTGAGGGAATATTTTCAAATGCACTTTATGAGGCCAGCATCAATTCATCTTGATAACTAAGAAAAGATATTACAAGAAAAGAAAACTACAGGCTAATCTCTCTGATGAGCACTATCACAAAAGTTCTCAATCAAATATTAGCAACTGAATCCGACAGCACATCAGAAAGATAATGCATCATGAGCAGGTGGGTGTTATACTAGCATGCAAGGCTGGTTTAACATGTACAAATCAGATCTGGGGATGTAGCTCAGTAATACAGTGCTTGCATAGTACGCACAAGGCTTTGGGTTCAATCCACAGCACCCCAAAAATAAGAAGAGAACACACACACACAAAAGTCAGTCAATGTAATATGTCTTATTAACAGAACGAATGATTAAAACACACACACACACACACACACACACACACACACACACACACATATGATCAGAAGGCTGCCCCAGCACCTGCCTATTACCCAAGACTTGGGAGGCTGAGAAAGGAGGTTCCCAAGTTTGAGGTCAGTCTCAGTAACTTAGCAAGATCTTGTCTCAAAGGTTAAAAATAAAAATTTTGAAAAGGGCTGAAAATATAGCTCAGTGGTAAACTATGTCTGGGTTCAATCCCTAGTATTGGGGGGGATAGGTGGGAGAAGCCACATGATCATCTCAATTGAACAGAAAAAAATTTCAACAAAGATCAACATCCTTTCTTGATAAAAATTCTCAATAATCGAGGTATAGAAGGAAAGTTCCTCAACATAATAAAGGTCATTTATTAAAAATCTCATAGTTTACATTATAATGAATGGGCAAAGACTGAAAGCTTTCCCATTAATATCTGGTACAAAGTAAAGAGGTCCTCCCTGGCTTCTATTCCACAGTATACTGGAAGTACTAGCAAGAAAAATCAGACAAGTTAAATAGGCCTCCAAACCACAAAAGAAGAAGTAAAATTATATCTGTAAATGACATGTTCCAATATATTTAAAACAAAAACAAAAATTCCACAGAGACTTACAATTAATAAATGAATCCAGTAAAACTGTAAGACACAAAGTCAACATAACAAATCAGTAGCATTTTTATACACAAATAATGACCTTACTGAAAGAGAAATCAAGGAAACACATTTATTATAGCATAAAAAAATTCACCCAAGGGGACTGGGATTGTGGTTTAGTGGTAAAGCACTTTCCTATCACATATGAGGCACTGGGTTCCATCCACAGCACTACATAAAGACAAAGGTATTGTGTCCATCTACAACTAAAAAATATGTAAAAATATGTACAAAATAAAAATAATCCATCTAAAAATAAATTTTAAAAAGGAGGTGAAAGATTTATACACAAAACTAGAAAATATGGAGGAAAGAAATTAGTGAAGATACAAATAAAGTAGAAAGATATCCCATGCTCATAGATCAGAAGAATTAATATTGTTAAAATGTCAAAAGAAATAGATTCAACACAACCTTTGTCAAAATTCTAATGTCTTTCTGAACAAAAATAGAAACAATTCTAAAATCGATATGGAGCTATTAAAGACAAAATAACTGAAACACTGCTGAAAAAGAAAAGCAGAGTTGAAGACTTCACTTACTGATTTAAAATTACACTGCAGAACTACGGTAATCAAAACACTAAGACACTGGCAAAAACACAGTACATAGACCAGTGGAACAAAATGCAGAGCACAGAAATAAATTCACACATTATACAATCAACTAATTTTCGGCAAGGGCATCAGGAAGATAAAGTAAGGGAAGGACAGCTCTTCAATTAATCATTCAGAGAAAACTGAATTTCCACATGCAAAAAATACGAAAATGGACCCTTATCTTCCAGCATACACAAAAATCAACTCAAAACAGAAAAGACCTAAATGTAAGACTAGAGACTATACACTAGAGCTGGCCTTGAAATTATTTTTAGATATCACACCAAAAGTTTAGACTATCAAAGAGAAAATAAATAAATGGGATTACATTGAACTAAAAAGCTCCTGCACAGAAAAGGAAACAGCAGACTGAAATAGCAGCTTACGGACTGGGAAAGAACATTTGCAGACTATCCATCTGATAAGCGATTAATATTCCAATTTTTTAAAGAATACATACAACTCAATAATGTAGGAATAAATAATCCAATTAAAATATAGTCAAGAGAGCTGAATAGATATTTCTCCAAAAAAGACAAAAATGGTCAGCAGGTATATGAAAAGGTGCTCAATACCATTAATCATCTGGGAAATGAAAATTATTATGTGTGTGTGTGTGTGTGTGTGTGTGTGGACTATATATATGAATATGATTCAGCCTTAAAAATAAAGAATGAGATCGTATCATTTGCCACAACATGAATGAGTCTAAAGGACACTTAACATTTTGTTTTAAGTGAAATAAACCAGTCATGGAAATAAAAATATACATGATCTCACTTATACATGAAATCTGAAAATAAAAAAATTTCCAACATACAAAGACAGAAATCAAAATAGTGGTTAACAAGGGCGGGAATTGGGGAGATGCAGTTCAGAGGATACAAAACAGCAAATATGTAGAATGAGCAAGTCTAGAGATCTAATGAACAACATGAGGTTGAGCGGTAATAAAATTATGCTGTGTATGGGATTCATGCTAAATGAGTAGATTTTAGCTGCTCTTGCCACAAAGAAAACAAAAAGTAATTATGTGAGATGATGGATATGTTAATTTGCTTCACTATGGTAACCTTTATACTCTCTATATATGTCCCATAACATCACATTGTATATTTTAAATATGCACAATAAAAAAATTTATTAAAAATTAAGCCATTTGATTATGTTTTAGATACTCTTTCAATATGGCATTTTCTCTTGGGGAAAGGGTTGATATATAGCATGCAATTTTAATTTTTATCAACAAAGCCCAAGAAAAATTCCTTTTAATGTGCCAATGGTGATTCTTTTTTACCATAGTATAAAATATAGGTATTACTGTGTTTCAAATTTTACTTGTGGCAGTACGACATAAAGATGAGTTGTGATTCTGAATAGTCTTCGGACACAACCCAAGTTTCCCAGCCTCATCACGGGGTTTCATTCCAAACCTGCCATGTCTTGGAACATTCCCAAACCTATCACAATTTCACGAATGATCTGTCCTACTGATAAGTTCTCCCTGATTAGAACAATCCACAGTGGAATAATTTAGGAACTAGCTGCTTGGTCTAATAATTTGAAAAACATTTTTGCTTAATAGCAATAGGAACACTGGAGTTTCCTAAAGGTTTCTATCACTAGCATCAATTCAGAAATCACACATTTGTGCCCCTTCCCCCTTCACTGGAACACAGCCCAGCCCCTCCCCATCCAAGCTTTCTAAAGACACAATATACATTTTGATTTTGTTTTTCAGAGCATGTTCCCAATTTTCACTTTCAATAGGAATATTTTTAGAGACCATTGAAAGCAAAATGTCTCGAAAATGTCTACAAAACTTCTCTAAGTTTCTTTCCAAATGTCATGATTTTTTGGAAAAGACCACACCAAGTGGTAAAGAGATGGACAAGACTGCAAACACTTCTAAAATCTCTTTGGAGATATTCCATGTACCACATTATATATGAACTGAGAAATGAAACATCTGTGACTAATACAAAATTGAGTCTGTCTTAAATTATAATTAACAGCAATGAGAAAATGTTGCCTGTTCACTTCTTTAGAGAATCAAGTCATCTTTTTACCATTAAAAAGCTTGAGCCAATGATTATTATTTGTATCATTTCTCTGCCCAGTGCTTTTCCAAATTGCAGCTCCAGTCTCACAGCAGAATAAGAACCATGAAGACTCTTACCACAATTTAATAAGGTCTTTAAAAATTGGTTTTCAGAAGACTAAGCCCTCTGTAATATTTAATCTGTAAGACCTCTTTTTGGCCCCATATCAAATATTCATACCATCTTTTTCTTTGTACCAAACACTATGTTGATAGAACTTAAAGCTTTTAGCTTTAGAAAATGTATAGTACTAATTTTTCTCCTGACAAAATTTCCAAGAGGTTTTAACAAAGGAGAAGAGAATAAATTAAATTCTGAGGGGGACCCATGCTGAGGCCTCCAGGTTGAGCTCATGGAAGAGCAAAGGAGTCCCTCATCCATCAGCGCTTTATCGCAAACATGGCGCCTGCAGCTCAAGGTCTCCTAGTCTCCTCCCTTTACTTGAAACCCTTTAAACAGCCTCATCAGCATGGGTCCTGCCAGCATTCCCCAGATCTTGGGACCATTGCTACTCCTTTCCAACTTTCTCATTCCAGTTCGTTCTTTAGTCTAGTTGCAGTTTCACTTTCTATTTTGAATCAACTTCAACAATCAACTAGTGTTCCTCTTTAACAATCTTGCTGTGTCCACTGAGTTTCTACCAAAGCTCCATGATCTCACTGCATTCATCTGGTAGGTAGGGCCTTGCGTTTTATATCATCTTCTTAAGTGAGTGGGTGCTCCATCTCTATAACTCAATGAAATGCTACTTGAAGGCAGAGTGCTGCCCTATTCTTCATTAATAGGAACAGCAATTCCTTGTACCTATGAAAACACCTTGGAAGACCATAAAATTGCTTTTCGAATTTCAAACCTCTTACCTATTCCTTTCTATTTCAATTTCATGATCAGCCTAGATAAACTAGGCAGTCTTTTGATGTTCACATTGTACAGAGATGGGAAGCAAGATTTAGAATTACTTAGTAACAGCCAGTGGTACTCTAGCTGAGATTAGAAACTAGGACTATACATTTAACTACCAGCAGTTCCAACTTTTAAACATGGAAACATCTTTCCAATATATAAATATCCATGAACCCTGAAAACAATTGCAGCTATTGTCTACCTGACCTCTGGTACTTACCTTCTAACTTTGCACATCCCTCTGACACTCAGACACGTCCACTCTGTCTTCTGTGATTCCTGCCCCAGGCCCCAACCTCCCATCCCCATACTCAGTGTCCCAGGTCTAGCTCCTCCTGGCAGACCCTCTCCCATCACCACTTAGGACCCTCTGTAATGTGAATCTTAGCTTCACTCAAAGGAACAGCCCAGTTCTCAACCTCCACCTGCATCTGGACATTCTGGACTATTGAGTTGCATGTCGCTGGAAACATGGATTCCTGCACAGGCTCAGAAGGAGCTGTATCGAGCATCAGCATATAGAGAACAATACATTAGAAACTGGGGACATCAAGGAGTTACTATTTTCAAAAACCACAGATAACTAGGAGACAACTTTAACTTAAAATGCTATTAATGATAAACAGTGTTTTGACATTTTCCATCTGCTCTCTGACAACCCCTTATTACTATTATCACTTCCTCTTCTCTACCTCTGTTGCTATCTAGCTCCTTTGAAGCCTCATTTGACTTGAGTCTTGAAGTAAATGAAAAATGTTCACATAATGAAATGGGGCAAGGGAATTCTAGAGTCTGTATGGGTAAAGGCAGAGAAGCATTGAATGGAAATGTGTTTTAATTTAAGGATTAGAATCTAGAGTTAGAGAGAGTAGGGTTCCGATTTTGACTCTGGTATTATCTAGTTGTGTGATATTAGGCAAGGTGCTAACCTCTCTGAACTCAGGTGTCTTTATGTATAATATTGACATAATACACTAATTTATTATTTTGCATATTAAATGACATAAAACATCAAAAGGACTTGGCACAATACCTAGCATATTTAATACCCCCCAAATGCCGGATTGTGAGTAGATAGATGTGGCTAGTATGTAGGTAAATGACATTAACTAGGGACCCAGAAACTATGTTTGGTGCTTCACATGCCTCATCTCACTTTGCATTCCCACAGCAGTGGGGAACTTGAGGCTTAGAGAAGTTAAGAAGCATGCTCAGCATCACACTTGATTAAGTTAGGGACCTCTTCAGTCAACTGAACCTGTACCTTAACAAAGCTTCCATTTGACTTTGCAAAAGCAGCACTGGTTGTGGAGACTTCAAATGTGAACCAAAAAAAAAAAAAAAAATCTTCATTTCATTCCCCAATTAAAACCCTTCGCGGATTTTTTTTTTTTAAAGCAATTTCTATCTAATCTTCAGATTGTTAAGCATCTAAACTAAAAGTCTGGGTAAGAAGGGCCAGTCAGGAGGCTACTGCCCCAGTTCAAGCAAAAAGTGGTGAAGGCCTGAACCAAAGCAGTGGAAGTGAAGGGAGGAAAATCAGACAGGGTGTGTGACTAAGGAAACAAGAGGGGCCCAGGTTACGGGCCACATTCAGTGGGGGGACACAAGGATGGTGGAACGTGACTTATGAAAGATACAGAAAAAATGGAGAACCAATTATTTCCCCAACATCATCTCACCTCGTCCATCTGGAAACTCCTTTAAGTTCCATCTCCTACAAGGAATCTCTGCAAAGTTCTCAGATGGGCCCTTAGAAATAAGCGAAATGGGGAAGATATATTTGTCTAGTAAATGGGTCTCTTCAAAGAATTCTTGAAGGTTGGTGCTGGAACTCAGTCCTAACCTATTCAGGAAAACTGAAGAATATTTCAGAAGTCAAACAATCTGCCACCCTTACACTTCAAGCATGTGACAGTGCTTTGAATACTGTCAAAGCACATAATGACCAGTGATGTTTCTTAGGCACATAAGGCAGACAAAATAGTTCTTTACCAGTCTCTATGGTATGGAATAATTGACTGGCTGATTATTATCCAAATCAGGTTTGCCTGATTTCTACTCTTTTCCCATTAGTGCTTCTCTAAGATGTTTATTCTTTCCAATATATCAGATTTAAAATATCAACTCTGGCGCCAAGTATTAAGATATTCACATTAAAATCACTAGCTTAAAGTTTAATTGTATTGATCTGATTTTTAAAGGCAGCACTCAAAAAAAAATATTAGCTATGCTAAGCTGCAATGCAACATTGACTCAAATAGGTATTGAACATAAAACCCACCCAACAATAATGCAACCCATAAATGCACACAGGCAGAAACACGCATGGTCTAGACTGAGTCCCATCCCCTTCCCTGCTGTCGTGGCTTGAATGTGCTCCCCGAAGTTCATGTGTTAAAAGCTTAATCTCCCATGCAATGGTGCTGAGAGGCAGGACCTTCAAGAGGTGATCAGATTATGAGGACTCTGTCCTCAGAAATGGATTAATGTCATTATGGCTGAAGTGGGTTAGTTATTGCAAATGGGTTGCTGATATGTACATACATCTCTCACCTTCTTAGCTTCTGCCAGGGGATGACTCACTGAGAAAGCCCCCACCAGATGCTAGCACCTTGATATTGGATTTCCCCGCTTCTAGAACTGTTAGAAATAAATTTCTTTCATATATAAATTACCCAGTCTGTGGTATTCTGTTATAGCAGCACAAAACAGACAGACACCTGCTGATTCTGTCTCTTCCACTATCTCTGTAGTCATCTGTTAAAGGACCCTGGAGCAGAATAGGGGAGCAGGATGGGTGCCCCATAAATGAGGAGCTGAACCAGCTAGCAAAGCATCGTCAACTCCTGACCAGATGTTCAGAGGGAGGTAGAAGCTACAGAAAAAAAAATATGCAGGTCTGGGAAATAAGCAAAAACAAATATACATGTATATGAGTCTGGTTGGTGGCATTAATTTCTTTACATCTCAATTTTGGACAACAAAGAAATTGAGAGGATAATCTGATCTTCCCCCATCTCCACCTGCAAAGTGGATAGAACTAAAAGTTTGGGAGTCACAAGACCAGGGTTCAAACTGTGGATCTCCCACTTGCAGACAATGGAAGATAGGACAAATCACACTCTGTCTGAGTCCAAACTTCCTCCTGAAATTCAGGAAATTGTTCTCACCTCAACACTGCTATGGCAAGAATTAAATGAGATAATTCTCATTAATGGTGAAAGCACTTAGTACAGAGGTTAGTCAAATGTTCTTTTTGTTCCTATTTTAAAGAGCTGTTATAGGAATCCAATTATAGCAGAAATAAATATGCTTGAAAAGAACTTCAAAGATCTATGCAAGTATAAGGAATTATTATGGTTATGATTTTTCAACTCTTATCCAGACACTGGTATTCTGGAGATATATATATATATATATATATATATATATATATATATATACATACATACATATATATACATATACATAACAAGCTGAGAGGAGCACAGTTTAAAAACTGATGCAGACAGTGGAAAACTTATGTGCCCTCATTTGTTTCTGGCATTGTGGTGCTTGGTAAATCAGGGACTAAAACCAACCAACTTCCAAATAACCTTTCTGAAATTGGGAACCAAAGTTAAAAGAGCAAGTTATATGCTTATTTTTTAAAGCTTCTCAGTGCTGAAAAGCCAAAGTTTGAATAGTATATAATGATGATGATGATGATGATGATGATGATGATGACATGCAATGACATTACTAACCAAATGCTAAATACTATCAGGAAAAAAAAACATTCATAAGACATACCAATGACTGGAAAAGAGCAAGATCCCTGAGTTTCGATGGATATTGCTCACAATTTATTCAGCCAATTGATATTTACTATTTCTATCCAAGGACTGCAGCTGAGTGGTTACCCCCAAAAAGTGAATTTCCAAGGACTGCATCCTGAATTCAGTTATAAGGACACCTACCAAAATAGCAATAAGAAGCATAGATTTCAGTTTACTCATCGTGTGAAGATATCAGTCAATTAAGAAGGCTGACATATCAGCAGCTACCAGAAATGGCCTCAATAATGCCAGTGGTAGAATAACCATTCTTACAAAGAAACACACAGAGAGGGGAAACCCCAACTGGACACTAGCCTGGCAGCGTAGGGACATACAGCAGGATTCGGGATACTCAATTTAAACACTGAAGAGGCATTTCAAGGGTCAAGTTTGGGAACACAATTAATCCATTTTTAATTTTTTATTTAATATTACTTCTCCATATGTTTTTAAACAAAGATTTTCTTTCAGTATTGTCCTCAGAGTGGCTTAGTGACACACAGGCAGCTCTTCCAGGGTTCTATTTGTTCTTATAGAACCCTGGGCTAGCATGTGCCTTGCTTTAAAAAGTTGTTAAAACAGAAAATATTGTAAAATAGTCATTTTAAGCTTACCATCCACACAGTTTCTCCTTCCTATCAGCTTGTCAGGACAGGAAGAAATTACTTCCACCAATTTCTTCTCTTCACCCACAATTTCTATTTTACTTCACTGAGGGTCCTGAATCCTAAAATCCAAACATATGAAATTGGTCACCTCTTTCAACACCCACATTTCTCAAGTAGGAAATACCTTACATATATTATTGAACCCAACAATTCCTCATCTAAATATTACAGCTTAGTTGGGTTCCCAACTGTTAACATTACAATCAATAAACAAGAGAAGATTAACTGAAAGGAAAATGAAATAGCACTGGTGAGCTGCTGCTCCCGGACCGTATCTTAGAATTCTCTTCACCATGGGACTTTTTCATCTTTATGAAATTTGGAAAGGGGGTAAGATACATGCTAATTTTTTCTTAAGTTCACACCATCTGAGAAAACCATCCAAATCATTTTGGTGTGCAGAGATTTTTATTTCTAATCTTTCTGTGCAAAATGCTTTGTTAAATCCTGATGACAACTTTTATGCATAATGCATAAAATAAACTTTGCCAAAATCTGAGACACTTTTAAAAGCATGTAAACCCCCTTTAGAAGCAAAATGACACATTACAGGGTATGTGGTTGCAGTACACTGGGAAAACCACACTGCCAGGTTGACGGAAAGCATTGTGCTTCATGCCATTAACTCCCAAATACCTAATGTGTGTAGTTACCTCGGTTTACTCGCATTCAAAATTGCATGCTATTTTTTATGAGATTCTTCATATATTGATGCCTGGTTTATGTTCTACATAAATTCAGTTCTGTCTTCAACACTTCTGAGAATCTTCACACTTAAAAAAGACCAGATACGTATTTCGTATAACTGAGAAAATCTTGTCACTGACCAAAATATAATTTAAAAATGTTTTTGTGTTTGTATAAATTGGTATCTGTATACATGTCTATCATTTGATAAATTCTACAGGTAACTCCAGTTCAAATCTTATGGCTGTTTTTGCTTATTTAAAACCATAAAAGTAGACACCAGGAAGGAATAAGACTTAGCATTCAAAAGTAGGGGCTATAAATCCTGCTATGCAAGAGCCCAATAAATAAATAAATAAAAATCAGAATAATAACAATGTATCACTAGCCAGTGTCACTAAAATGATTTGTTTTACTCCTCTAATCTTTACCGTATCTAAGCTGACTATAATAAATGAATAATTGCTCTGAATACTGAGCAGTTAATTGAAAAACTGCACCAAGTATAAAACCAAGAAATCATAACACAAATACAAGGTTTCATCAGTGTTTAGGAACTTGTCTTTGTCAATATTTTTAAGGTTCAGAGTAAATGATGCTGTTTGCTATCATATATCATAGACCATCATGAATTATGTTAGATGTCCCATGAATATTAATGGCCTTACGTTACAGGACATTCCATCAACACTCATCCAGGTGTGCGGTTCTGAGGGAGTCTGGCTGCTTCATGAAAGGAAATGGTGCAACCTCAGTGAGCTTTACCTTGAAAGCTGGGTTTCTGAGGGCAGGCCCCATCAGAAGGTATGCACCAATCTGAAAAAAGGGGGGTCCCCTTGATTGCAGAAGATGTGGCCTCTAGCTCCTGGGTAGGTTGTTTTTCCAAGTTCCTCTCTGGACATTCATTTACCATTGTGTGTACAAGACAATTAGAATCCTGGGGGGGTGGATATTAGAATTCAGAAACAAAAGCTGCATTGTTGACTTCAAACAGTATTTTCCTGGGAGAGCACACACTTGTGTAGCCATCCCATGGTAGACAAAATAATTTCAAAAAATTAGTTGAATGAAAGCAAGGGCACAAAGACGAGTGGTTAATTATCTGGGCCAGTGAAAAATGTCCTTTCTGGAAAATCTTTGAAAACCTATAGCATCCAAATTTGCATGAAAGTGTATTATATGAATACCTCTTTATTGAAAATAAAGCACTTCAGGCTCAGTTCAATAATAACAGCTTACAGGAGAGTAATTGAAGTTATCCAATTCTCTTCCCATTGAAAATGACCTACAGTATACACACATGGAGATGCAAAAAATATCTGCAATTTTATTGAGACTGAAGTAAAAAGGAATTGGGGTTAGGCACTGTGTAAGCATTTAAGGCACACCAACAGATGATATGGTCGGGGAAAATTATCCCTTTTTCTTTGCGTTCCTTTTCCAAATTCTCATCTTATTCCACCCCCTGCTGAGCTCCTATTGACTTCAAAGTGAGGTCCATGGGGGTCCAGAGCTAGATGAGAATTTGGCCCTGCATGCATAATTTTTGTTCTCCCTTATTCATAACATACACAATAAGCACTGGATTTGAAAAGACTCTAACAGGGGCTGATAATGGCTCCAGAATGATCACGTATCTTCTTAGTACACTAAACGATGTCACCAATTTTGCTGTTGGAATCACTGAAAGCTCTGAGGAAAAGACCTGCCGAGTCTTTATTATTATCCTCATCTATTGTTATTACTCTAACTAATAATAACAATATTGACCTAGCATTCAAATCACAATCTCATTCCTGGGACTTTTATACAATCACAGGCATATCAGAATCTTTCTCACCAGGAGGTCATCCAGAAAATTCTGAAATCTTCTCCCAGGAAATCTTACCACCTCAAGGTGCAGAAGACATCATATGGACCAGCACACCACAGCAGTAGCATAAAATTACTGCAGATAATGATGAAGAAATAATAGGGACGACAACTTACTCTACTCCGTGACTGCAAATGACACAGTAGGGATTAGAAGAAAAAGCTAAGGAGAGAGAATGCTGTGATGAGGCTGAGGGGTGAACCAGCAAAATAGTTAAGCATTGTGAAAAGAAAAGAGGGGATATGGAAGGGAAAATTTCAACTAGCAACCTAGTGGAATCTGAACATCTTGGGAAGGAAGAAGAAACCATCTCATGACATTAGTTGATTATTCACAAACAACAGCATTCAGTCACTACATACAAATGAGAAGCAGGTACAGACAAGTCGATCTCCCTGGTGTGCATTTTGGTCCATCATTATTTTATCCTATAAAGTTTTTACCTAGATATGTAATTTATCTAAAATTACCCCTTATTTTCAGTGTCCTAAAAGATAATTCACCTCCTCAAACATTGATAACTTTATCTAACTATCAAAGACAGATAAGACCTTGGAATGACTGAGCACTTCATTTATTTTTGTGATTTTTTGATAGTAATCATTTCAGTATTTCTTGATACCAGGAATCTTTACAAGCAACTTGTATTTCATCCTACTTAAGGTGCATTGGTAACTTAGATGGTAGCAAAAGCACTCTCCTCTATTTATAGATAAGACCTACAACTTACATAAGGTAGTCGACAAAATTAAAAATGATGTCACGAGTCTGTGAAGCACTTTATGGTTTGTTTACACAGCAGTTTCCAACATATTATTTCATTTGATCCTCTCAACAATACTGTAGGTCAGTTCCAGAGAAGAAAATGGAACTCCTAATTACCCAGGAAGCTTCCAACAGACCTCTTTGCCCTAACACACATGACACTTAATTAAGAATTAGACATACTGCTTCTTTTGCCACTGACTTTACTTTCCTGGATATGTTGCAACATCCTCAGAATGTGACCTTTTTCTCAGGTTTTGGCATTGCTATTATCATGCATATATGCAAAAGGAAAAAAAATGACAGTAACTCAGAGACACCATTATAGGTGTTAAGATAGTAGTATACATACCCTGCTTTTACTTCTTTGAAATGCACATTATGTAGACACAACATTATCTGTTATTCTAGTTACAGGGTCCATTAAGGCATGCTTTTGAGGACTGACCAGGGAAAATAAGATTTGCACCATACCCTCCTGTTTTTCTTTACTTAGTTCACTATTTAAAAATAAAGTCTTAGGACTTGTGGAATGAATACTTAATACACAGTAGATAATTGACAAATACTTGTAAAATAAATAGTCAATCAATCAATTCTTATGTTGTGTGTAGAAACAGCCTCTTAAAATTATCATTTGGTCATTTGCCTTTCGGAAGTTATTCTCGACTTGAAGCCAATTTTAAATTTTACGCAATATATATATTTTTTATCTGATTGGCCCCACTACCATAGGCATGTAAAGTTAGACCCAACAAGGATGATTATAACAGAGGGTTTTCCCTACTTGATCAGCTAAAAAAAAAAAAAAATCTGATCTTAAAGAGGGCTTTTCTACTTCCACTCTGTGGTTGAAGAGCCCACAACAAAAAACACACAGGCAAAAATCACATGTAAATGGTTGAAGCACATGACATGCAACTGTCTCACATTCCCACAGCCTTAAGTAGAAGATTATCCTTTTAACGAGGATAATTTTATTTTTCACTAGATTTCTATCAAAGGAAAGATTACACCACAGCAGCTGGAACACTGGAACCTACATAATGTATTGCACATTTTAATCATGTTGGATAAAACACTCTTTCTATGGATATCAATTATACTAATGACTCTTATATAATACTCTCATGTGCCTACGGGATATGTATTGTCACCTCTCTTTTGTCATAAAAATAGTTAGTAGCTCTGGATCCACACTGAAGTAGTTGCTTTCATTTTTATATAATGAATGAATAACACTGTAAAAAAAGACATTTTATCCCATATTAGTTTAACAGAGTGAAGAGATTTCACATATGACAGTGCTAAATATACTCTTAAGCTGCTAATAAAGCCAAAGCCTGCGGGGAAAAATTCTAATGATGAGCAATGCCAGAAGTTTGTATTTCTCAAACTAAAGCAAAAATGTTCCACTTAGGTATAATTTCTAAATATCTTTAAAAGGAACAGGGATTTCTAATAATTTCATTTCCAATAAATCTCCCTAGTCAATTTGGAATCATTTTCTTTGCAATAAATCTCCTCAGTCAGCCTAAATGATGAGCACACTTTTTTCATCTTTTCCCAGAGTGCAATGTTATGGAAGAAACTTCTTTGAATGCATCCTTAAAATTAATCATGACAACAGAAGGTATGATTCATAGCCAAACTACTGCATGCTTTCTTTTTGTCAACGGAATGAGAATTTCTGCTAGAACGGTTGAAGATTATTCACCTAAAAATAAATAAATGAGCACGTGACCAGATCCTTAGGTTGTGCTCTAGAAATGCCACAGCTGAGGGCCCATCACTGTCCCCATTCTTCAGAATACCTGCTAGCAATGCTAGAGTTAAGGCTTTATGAGAATTTCCATTATAAACCTCTCGTTTCCAGGTTTAATAAATCAGTCATAAAAATGTGCTCAGAGCTGAAACTTGGCAAAGCAATTTAAAGGAAAAAAAAAAAAAACTTCTGCCTGGTCATTTTTAAGTTATACAAGTATGAAAAGATAAAGCTAGGCATCTCAGAGGCATTTCCCCTACAAATGCTTTTGAAAGCCCCTGATTTTAATTATACAGAAAATTGGTCAAGTGATAGGTCCACATATAGTCAGAATTTGGGGGATGGCTTGAAGAAAAAGGTAAAAATAATGAAGTTATTTAAATTCCACCTAGAAGCTTTTAGATGTGCATTTTGAATGCCATATTCTTTTCAGTTCACCAGAGTTCTTGAAAAAAAACCACTGGATCATTGTGTGCCTCTATTTTTGTTCACCTACATACGATATCTACCTGCAAAGATCTTGGAAATTCTCTCTAATTTAAATGCTGATGTTTATAAGGTATGTATACATTTAATTATTTTTGTTAACAAAATGGAATTACCTATATTCATAGAGGTTTCTAGTTTCTTCTACTTATCTTTATAAGAATCGCTTCTATTCTTCCATGGGTTAGTTCATTCAAACAGATCAATAGGTTCATTTGAACTCTGTCTTTGCTTACATATGTAATATTTCTTAGCCTCTCTTAATATGCTCAAATAGATTTTTGCTATTTGATCACATGCTCTATCCAAGTTTAATGGTCATAGAAGCCCTGGTGATTTTGTCTGGACAGGCCAAACCCGAATATAAATATGAGGATTAAAAAGCATTTTTAAGGCAAAAGTCTTTGTAACATAAATTTTCTCCTTTCCTCCTAAATGGAGATATTCATTTCTGGGTATTTATGGTTTTTTTTGACTCTTCGAGACATTCTAATGGTTCATGTGTGGTTATTTAAAAATATTTGCTCAAGTCTATTATGAAATAGGTATGTAGGAAGAATAACTTATTTAGTGAGTGAACCTAGCCATGGACTCAGAATCCTCATACCAACTTAGCTTGGTTTCCTATCATATTTATGAATTCAGTAATAACATCTCTGTTTCTTTGTTAAAAAAAAAAAAAGATATCCCTTAAAAAAAATAGTATAGACTAAAATTTAGTCATGAATAGTTATAAAACAATGAAGCAATATAATACAGTGTCTTTACAGTGATTCTGCCTGAGTTCCAAGTTCAGATTCATCCATTTTCTATTTGCATGAGCCTGGGCACACTATGAAATTACTCTAATGCTCAATATCCTCATCTGAGCAAAGGGAATGAAAATAATAAGGTTGCTTCCTCATAAGGTTTCTGAGAGTGAGTTTTGGCACTCACCAGAGTGTCCACATAAGTGCCTAGGGAACTGCTGATATCTTTACAATCATTGTCACCATCATCATCAACAACAACATGAGGAAAATACAAAGGCAAAAGCTAGAAATATGCTCAGGCATCTCAATACAAGTCCCTTATATGATAAATATTCATTTTATGAATTATTAATTATAGATAAGAAAACTTATTAAAGGAAGCCATGGCTCCTATAGTCTTAACTTTAAAATGATCTCTGACTTTAAAATTTCTTCACCATAAAGATGGAAAACACCCACACACAGTGGCTGTGATTAAAGCTACCTTATTTTGTCTGCATTTTCTAAGCTGAGCCATTAATGCCCACTCCTACTCTCCTTTTCACCTTCTGCCTGATCTAGTTCCTGAACTAGGGAAGACAAAGACACAAAAGACACTAGCAGCCTCATCCCCTCAGTCTTCTGGGGAAGGAAACAGGTCATCCATTCACCAATTGATTCAGTCTTGACTTCTTGACTCCCGAATGATGGCCTGAGCCTCCACATGCCTACTCTACCCAGCACTTAGTACCTCCAAGAATGACTCTGTATACACATTCATAGTTGACCCTGAAACTGTAGCTCCTCTGCTTTCTTACCTCTATTGGCTTAATTCTTAGAACCCAAATTCTACATTACCCTTTCCTCCCTATTCCTTGTCAGTTACCCTTTCCAACAGGGAATATAACATAGCCTCAGTTCAATTACAATGAGAGATATAGAGAGAGCTTCTGCTCCTGCATCTTCACTGTTTGAGCCTCTACTCGGGACTAGAATTTTGTTCCATACTTGGACCTACTTGCTGAGTCTAGCACACAGACTGCTAAATAATAACCACCTGCCTCCACATACTGTATTTCCATTGTTTTGTCTGCAAGCTATGGACCTCCTATGACTAGTTCCCTTCAGAATTATCAGAACCAAGCCCTTTTAGTCACTTGCCTAGCAACCCTGCAACATTTCCAGAGTGTGTCTCTGCAACTTTTTCTACCCATCTCTCTCATGGCCTCAAGTAATTCCCACCTACGATAGCCTAAGATTTTACAGCTCCCACTCTCCATGTCAAATATTTTCTACCCCATCTCTTTTTTTCTGTTCCTTTTTTCTTACTTATGTCACTCCTACTCAACTTGCTCAGAACTAAACCTTGAAGCACAACTTTCCCTTCTCAAGTGAAGCCAAGGACTTTGTGCCACCTTACTAGTTAGCAGCAGGAATAGTCCAGCTTGCATTAGACTAGTCTTTAAACATCTTTATCAATGACTTGGATAAAGATTTAGAAATCATACTCATCAAATTGATATATGACACAAAGTTGACAGGAACCACTAATATGCAAGATGATAGAGCCAAGATTATAAAGGACCTGACAGATGAAAATGATAGGCTGAAACTAACAAGCAGATCAAATCACATTTGGAATATTGAGTTCAGTTCTGAGAAAGAACAAATTAAACCACATCCAAAAATCTCTCAGAATAATAAGAAGACATAAAGATTTCTATATATGAGCAAAGTATGAAATATTTGTGACCATTTTTCCCAGATGAAAATTAGGGAGTCAAACAAACCTCATTCAGAGATCTAAAATATTCTTATCATATTCCCAGAAAGCTTACTCTGGGCCAGTGGATGTAAACTATAAGTAGATTTCAAGTCACTAATTTGAAATTGTTTTCAGTAAGAATTTTCTTTTTCTTATTTTCATATGGAAGAAATTAATTTACTTGCCAGAATTTTCTTAAAATAGATAAATAAACACCCTCATGAAATGCTGAGTTTCTAGTTTTCTTACATTATTCTTTGTGCTAGGCCAGTGACACCCATATGTTTTATATGCTAGTCTCTCTCCTGAATGCTAGGATCCAAATTCCAGCTGGTTTTCCAACAGATCCCTCAAAGCACATTCTATATCTGAAAACCCCAATTTGCTCCTATTTCAGATTACCTATCTCATTTCCTGGTCACAAAGGACAGAAACTTGAATTGCCCTGTTCTCCCTATTCTCCTTAATGTTAATGACATTAATAATGGTGAAGACGATGGCAACTGCCTCCCATTGAGTTTTTACTACCTGAAGCCATTGTGGTAAATTTTATGTACATTATTTTATATATTCTTTATAGTAACTCTGTAATGTATACATTACTGTTCCCATTTTATGGAAAAAGCTAAGACCTGGAAGGGTAAGCAGCAGTGCCTGGATTTGTATTCAAGGCCATCTGACTATAAAACTGCCCCCTATCACACAGCCTTTCCAATTAGTCACCTATTCTACCTCAGAAAGGGCTCCCTACAGGCATTCCCCCTTGGGCTCTGGATACTTACATGGATGATTTCTTTTCCATTCTTCATGTTGCAGCTTAGGTATCCTAAATTAAGAGATCCTTTTCCCCTCATGCTCTACCATGATCACTTCCCATTGTGCTTATTATTATCAGTTACTTTTTGTATATTTCTTTACTTGTTTAATTTTCTAAATAAATGGAAGCTTCCAATTCTTCCCTTACTTTCCAACACAGAGTGCTGACACCTTATTGCATTCAGCTGACTTTGGTTGATTGGTTGGCAGACTGGATATATTTTACTCTGTCTCCCAAGTGTGGTCTTTCCACAGTGCAAGCTCTTATCTCCCCTGGAAAATGCTAATAACCAGTCATTTTTGTCTCCATCTCTTCTAACTGAATCCAAACACAGAAAGAATCATGTCCCCTCCTCAAAACTCTTTTTAACAGCTCCTCTGACTAGAAAAAATCAAAACTTCTTAGTATGGAATTGAAAATTTGATATTAACACCACAACCTTCTGTGTGCCAGCTATACCTCATTACCACTGTTGTATGAACCAGCTGTATCATTTCATGTCCTTGCATCTCTTTAATGTTGCTTAGTCCCAGAAACTCTTTTCTCCCTTTCTTGAAAAATTATTAGTAATCCTTTAGGAATTACCTCTTCTGCAAAGATTTTCTTGGCTTTCTCCTCCAGAGAAAAGTTAAACATTCATCTACCACCATGTTTCCATTGAATTTTGCCTATTATTTTCTGTCATACTTATGACATTGTATTATAATTAATTATGCACTTTTCTTATCTTCTCAACAAGATTTAAAATGACAGAGGTGGCATAAAATAGTTGCTTAATAAATGACTAAATCTTGAATAAAGGAAAAGTTAAGCTTAATGATTCTAATATCCTTTTATATTTCACATTTCATATAACTTTAATGATTCTGTTATTTTCAAAATGAAAACTAGTTTTGATATCCCATGGCAAATTCTCTTAATTTTGATCCATGCCTACTCATTAAAAGCTATATTAACTTTAAAGAAAATATCTTTAGTGCCAAAAGCAGGAAAGGACTATATAAAGATATCCTTGAGTTCTTAAATGTTGACTCCTATTCAACGTTTACATTTTACTATTTAAATTGAAATCATCTCATACATTTCTAGTAGAAATTTAAATTAATCTATTTGGTAGAGGGAAAACTGGCAATATGTTTCAAGAGTTCTATAAATGTTTGTGAACCAGCATTTGAATTCTAGAAAATAATATATCAGGAAGATAAAGATGCAAAACACAGTGTATCATTAATATATTATTGTATAATATAGCATATTATTTTATGTACTACAATAACCAAATACAAAAGAAAACAAAAGTTCAATAACATGAAAATTATGAGTAAATGAGGGTATCTTACAGAATTAGAAAACATTCTCTGAATTATCAAAAACATGAAAAACTAGGCATAGCAATGTGAACAAAAGTAACAAAAACATACATAGACATATACATGGATTTATGTAAGATATAACAAACATTACAGCAGTATAATCTCTGGGTGATGAGATTATGTTCAATTGTGTTTTTCTTCCTTATATTTTCTATATTTTTCAAGATGACAAAAGTGAATACACATTCCTTACTCATCAGATTTTCAAAAATTATTGAAAAACACTTGTAACCACATGATGCTTTGCATCATCTAGAATCTCCCTGAACTGAAGCCTCATAGGATTGTTAGCAAACCATAAATTTTGTTTCAAGCAAATGCATTCTTCACACAAAGCACCTTCTATACAGCATAAATTATAAAATATGTCATAAAAAATTAACGAGTTGTTAGCCAAAAATCTCATTTAAAATGGTGTAAATAAGGGGGGTAAATCTAAAACACAAAAGGCACACAAAACTTTTGAATAAAGTCAATATACGAAAGTGACGAATGGTTAGCATAATGTGCGAAGGAGAGAGGAATATGTGTGAGAGAGTTGCCCTAATATATCATATGTACATATTCATATCTAAGTATAAAATGCAAAGTATATCCCATCTGTTTTCACCATCTTTGCATCCTCTTCAGTTCCTCAAACAGCTGGTTGTGCAGCAGTGTGCTTTCTTGGCAATACCTTCATTAGAGGAGGAGGATGGTTCCCATTATTGTCTTATGATGGACCAGAGATGGCCAGTGGGACCAATCCAAGATGTCAGCCTCTGCCACAATTTAGACAAAATTTTCTGGCAAAATGAGTGGTCCTGGGTTGTTAATTCAGTCTTTAATTTATTGTTCTTGCCAGGCATATTTTTTCTATCTTTAGTTAAAAATGTTGAAGTGTTAGGACACTTGCAACAAATTCTTGCCTCAAATGAGGTGGTAGTAAGCAAGAGACTAGTGCAGATTGATAACAAAGGTAGTTATAACATCATATATGTCATATGTGCAGTATTAAAGAAAAATTATTCATAGAACTTGTTAAAGATGATGAGGCAGATTTTATTCAAGGTATAGGGATGGAACTATCTTGTTATAGGAACAACTGCAATGGGATTTTTTAGGAAAGAAGAGATTAAACTCAACTACAGATACTGCAGGGCAAGTGGAATTTATAACCAAGAAGCAGGATGAAGATAAGTGGATGGAAAATTACTAAGAAGAAAGATTATGGGTTAGGGAGGATTCTGGTTAAACCAACCTATCAGGACCCTTGCTGAAGGCAGGCCAGCATGATCAGACATTATCTGGGCAATGGTGAAGGATGGAAAGTGCATTTAAGTATGGAGGATGCTCCAATATCAAGGGCAGATGGCTTTCAGTTAAACAGACTTAGAAGGATTCTTACTGAAATTGGACAATATAAAGACAAATGCATAAGCCCAAAAGTTAGGCCTAGCTGAAAAAGAGCTCAGAGGAATCTGAGTAGAGTTTGGTCAATGAGGATCTTTGTCAGGAGTTAGGTGCAATTTGGTTATCATCATCCAAAACACTTGCAAGATTGAACTAACAGCAAATTAGATTTTTTTCCATTTCATTCGTATAAATACAGTATTCTTTCTGATTCAATTCTGATGGATGCTGACTTCAATTGTTTATGGGTCAGTAGACTATTTCTTCCAAAAGCACTATTCAAAGATAATGTGCTATAATGTAAAAAACATTGCAGGAATAACAAAAGCTGGATTTGGGGGCTACTTCTGCTTCTAATCAATTATGTGATCTGGGACATGATAGGAAACCCAATTTCCTCCAAATTTAATATACATAGAAGCTAAAGAAGGAGTGGATATCTAGAATTCTACTCCAGGGGTTGCTGCAAGCACATGTATACACACACAGACACGTACACACAGACACATACATATCTTCTCCAACCATGGGAAATTTAGCAACGTCTGGAGATAACTTGAGATTGTTATAACTGAGGGGAAGGAATTGTTGGCATATAATGTAGAAGCTTGGGATGATGCTATACATTCTACAACACATAGGTCAGTCTCTCACAAAAAAAAAAAAAATTTATCTGGTCCAAAATGTCAATAGTAGAGCTTTGAGAAACCCTGTTCTAATTGTATCACATTATTGGACAGAATTTTCCAAAAACTAATATATCATAATTTTAAACATTTTTATACCATTGAAATTTGAATTCTAAACTTTATTCAGATGATGGTTGGTAAAATTCATCTTTTTGTCTTCTAAAATATGGAAAACAAAAAAGTCTAGAATATCAACACTTATTTTAGCTGTCATGTTACTTATTTTAATATGGGATTACTTATATAAAATTAATCTTCTACACCTCAAACACAAGACACATTTTCTCTTACAACAGTAAAGGCAGTTTTAAAATCTGTTTTCAGGTCCCCAAATGTGATAGTGTCCGCCGCATGACTTTGAAATCAATATGGGCTTATCCATATGTCAGAGTGTATTTAAATACTTGGTCATTTACTTGGTTATTTCTCTAACCCTGAGCTTGGTTATTTTTCCTAATACTAAGCTTGTCAATGGCCAAGTGTATTATTGCAGTAATACCATGATTATATGACAATATATTCATGTTTTGGGATTTCTCTTCTAAAAGGTAAAGAGGATGATCATTAACTAAATGCAAAAATTAGGGAAAATACACAGTTAAAAGTCCATTTTTTCAAAAACTACTTTAAAAGCTTGAGTCTTATGAGATTAAAGAAAGCCATGTATGAAAGATTACATTTGCTCATTTGTTTCCCTTTCTTTAAATGTTAATTATACTAACCTATACTGTAGGTAGAGGTTTTTTTTTTTTTTTTTGAAAAGAAATGGAGAGAAGAATTTGCTTTATCATTTTTCTTTAAAATTGCAGCAATTTTGAATTCTTGTCACCATAGATCCTCAAGAAGGACAGTTCCAACACGTAAGTTTCTACCACCATCTTGACGATTCCAGTTGCGATCCTGTCAGCTTTAAAGATCTTAATCTCCACTGACCTCTGGCGTTGCCACACACTATTGATATGGTGACTAGAGTGAAATGTACCTCAACTTGGAAATTCCAAAATAGAATTGCAAATACACACTTCAATGAGAGTCTCAGCTAAAGCGGTGGTCTACTAAAAGTCCTTCAATAAACACAACATGATTGTTTTCTCAGTGATTGATTTAGACCAGAGTGAGTCCTTGAGTAAGAAGACCATAAAGTTATAGAACCAAATGAACTTATGTATCATAGGAACCAGAGGATTGTTAGATAGATGTAGATAGACTTGACCAACCTACAACTTCTTTTTATGTCACAGGCTTTCCTTTGAATCTCTACATAGATACTTCCATTTCTTTCACTTAGAGTGGAATTGCAATTTTAGTAAGCTCTAAAAGCCTTGTGCTAACAGTCAATCAACTCTTAAAGTGCCTCCTCATTCTTGTCAAATCAGCTTTAATGTTTCTTGGCAGAAAATCCAATTGTTTCCCTAATGGTGGACTTTAAAGAAACCCCAAGTTAATGTTGAGAAGGATTCTCTATTTTATGAAAAAAACTTGTACAAAGTCTCCAATTTTATTTGAGTTTTTAACCTTTAAAATTTTGACAATATAAGTTCTGCTATGTCAGTCTGATGTTGTAGAGAGAGAACTGGACTTGGGGATCAAAAATCTCATTTAGAGCCAGGTTTGGTGGCACATGCCTGTAATTCCAGCGACTTGGAAGGCTAAGGCAGGAGTATTGCAAGTTCAAAGCCAACTTCAGCAAAAGTGAGGCTCTAAGCAACTCAGTGAGACCTTGTCTCTAATTAAAATACAAAACAGGGCGGGGGATGTGACTCAGTGTTTGAGTGCCCCTGAGTTCCACCCCCACAAAAAAAAAAAATATGGCTTAGAATCACAGCTGCACCATTTAATAGTACTAGGTTCCTTGGACATATCCGTCATATCACAACCCCAGTTACCCTCAGTAGATAAAACACCTAACTGAAAGAGCTAGGGTTGGCATTAAATAGAACGATGTGGTGAAAGTAACTTTGTAAATTGGGAATCGCCATACAAGTGTAAGTCATATCATGGTTTCTGCCTTTAAGAATACATTGAATGGGGGAGGTTCAAGATGGCGGACTAGAGGGCGGCTGCATTTCATGTTGCTCCAGGACTCAAGATTCAAAAGAGGAGATAGTGACTTGGGACCAACTCAAAGCCGCCCGGGGAGTTTCTCCCATAGGGGAGGCGTCCCCGAAGGGGCAGTAGCCCTGGAACGCAGAGAACTTTGTGAAGTACAGTGACTCGGCGGGTCGCCCCTCCCCCGCTGGAGCGGTAAAAACGGACAGCGAAGCGGAGCGAAAAATGGCGGATTGAAGTTTCCAGGACCGCGGGCAGATTCTCTAACCTAAGGAGACTCGTCTGCGAAGGGTGAGGCTCTCAAGCCCAGGAGGGAGGTCCGGGCCCCTGGGAACGTTGCCTGCAAAGGCTGCCCCTGCCCAGGCGGCAAGACACACCTCCCCTGCTGGAGCAGTGAACTCGGAAAGCGGGGATCTTTGCAAGGGAGGTTGTGCGACACACTGCTTGGTTTTGAAGCGATCTGCCAGGGCTCCAGCGGCTGCCAGAGAAAGAGTGGGGCGGCGAGTTGTTTGGATCCAGCAACCGCCTGAGCAACGGGGAGGGGGCTGCCCAGAGGAGGTGGAGGTACGCAGTGAGTGCCTTGGTCTCCAAGCGCCCACACCTGGAGGAAGAGACGAGCGACGGGTCACTGGGGCTTGGAGCATATGTACGAGGCTCCAAGTGACTGCTCAGAGGGCGGGTCGCATAGCCAGGCGATTAGGTGCATAGCAAGGTCCGGTCCAGGGACCTAGGCACCTTTTCTTGAATGAACTACACAGAGACAAACTGAGGGGCGAAGTGAAGGTTCCAGGACTTCAGGCAGCGTCTCTGAGAAGGGACAACCTAAGGAGACTCGTCTACGAAGGGTGAGGCTCCCAGGCCCAGGAGGTAGGTCTGGGCCCCTGGGAAGGCTGCCCTGCCCAGGCAGTAAGACACATCTACCCTCATTGGAACAGTGAGCTCGGAAAGTGGGAGACCTTGCAGAGGAGGCCGAGCAGCACACCGCTTGGTTTTTTGGTTTTTTTGGACCAATCTGCCAGGGCTCCGGGGGCTGCCAGAGAAAGAGTTGGGTGGCGAACTATTTGGATTCAGCAACTGCCTGAACAACGGGGAGGGGGCTGTCCTGAGGAGGTGGAGGTGCGCAGTGAGTGGCTTGGTCTCCAAGCGCCCACACAGAACACCTGCCTGGAGGAAGAGACGAGTGACGGGTCACTGGGGCTTGGAGCATATGTACGAGGCTCCAAGTGACTCTTCAGAGGAGGGGTCGCGTAGCCAAGTGATTAGGTGCAAAGCACGGTCCGAGCCGGGGATCTAAGCACCTTTTCTTGAAAGAGCTACACAGAGACCAGCTGAGGGGTGGAGCGAAGGTTCCAGGACTGTGGGCAGCTCCTCTGAGGAGGGGCCACCAAAGGAGACTCGTCTGCGAAGGGCAGGGCTCCCAAGCCCAGGAGGTAGGTCCAGGCCCCTGGAAACGCTGCTTGGGAAGGCTGCCCTGCACAGGCGGTAGTTGTGGACTGAGGAGAACCTCTAGGAGGGGAACGGACTAGTGAGACCTCCCCACCGGGTGGGTCTTCCCAGCAGAGTGAGGTTTTCCCACAAAGACAGTAAAACCAGAGACACAGGCCCAAACAGGCATTGCCTTAGCCCGCAGTCTAGCTCCCCTTTGGATGACCATTGGTCAACAAGTAGAGGCACCTCTGCCCTCTAGCAGGGAATATACCCCACCTGAAGACCACCACCCCTAGAGAGGCAGCTACCTAGGGGAACACCGAAGTATCAACTTCCTCTAAGACTTCAGGCTACTGAAGGATAAGAGGGGATACACTAGCAATCTTCAGGGACATTATAAGTCAATAGAGGAAATCTGCAACATCTCTGCAGTCCACTGATACCTGAACAATATGAGAAAACAAGGGAAGAAAATGCCTCAAACAAATCTGGATGTTATATCAATAAAATCCAATGACAGCATGGCAGAAGAAATGTCAGAAAGGGAGTTCAGAATGTACATAATCAACATGATAAGGGAAGCAAACGATGAAATGAAAGAGCAAATGCAGGCATTGAATGAACGCACCAATAGACAGTTAAAAGAGCAAATACAGGAAGCAAAAGACCATTTCAATAAAGAGTTAGAGATATTGAAAAAAAACCAAACAGAAATCCTTGAAATGAAGGAAACAATAAACCAAATTAAGAACTCCATAGAAAGCACAACCAATAGGATAGAACACCTGGAAGACAGAACCTCAGATATTGAAGACAAAATATTTAACCTCGAAAACAAAGTCGAACAAACAGAGAAGATGGTAAGAAATCATGAACAGAATCTCCAAGAACTATGGGATATCATGAAAAGGCCAAATTTGAGAATTATTGGGATTGAGGAAGGCTTAGAGAAACAAACCAAAGGAATGAACAACCTATTCAATGAGATAATTTCAGAAAATTTCCCAAATCTGAAGAACGAAATGGAAAATCAAGTTCAAGAGGCTTACAGGACTCCAAATACACAAAATTACAACAGACCCACACCAAGGCACATTATAATGAAAATACCTAACATACAAAATAAAGACAGAATCTTAAAGGCTGTGAGAGAAAAGAACCAAATTACATTCAGGGGGAAGCCAATACGGATATCAGCAGATTTTTCAATCCAGACCCTAAAAGCTAGAAGGGCCTGGAATAACATTTTTCAAGCCCTAAAAGAAAATGGATGCCAACCAAGAATCTTATACCCAGCAAAACTTACCTTCAGATTTGACAACGAAATAAAATCCTTCCATGATAAACAAAAGCTAAAAGAATATACAAAAGAAAGCCAGCACTACAGAACATTCTCAGCAAAATATTCCATGAAGAAGAAATGAAAAACAAAGAAGCAAATCAGCAAAGGGAGGAGATATCCTAAAGGAACTCTCAAATAAAGAGGAACCAAGTCGTGTCAAAAATAAGCAAATAAATGAATAAAATGAGTCAAATGACCGGGAATACAAATCATATCTCAATAATTACCCTGAATATTAACGGCCTGAATTCATCAATCAAAAGACATAGACTGGCAGATTGGATAAAAAAGAAAGATCCAACAATATGTTGCCTGCAAGAGACTCATCTCTTGGAAAGAGATACCCAAAGACTAAAGGTGAAAGGATGGGAAAAAACTTACCATGCACATGGACCCAGCAAAAAAGCTGGGGTATCCATCCTCATTTCAGATAAAGTGGACTTCAAGCCAAAGTTAATCAGAAGGGATAAAGAAGGACATTTCATAATGCTTAAGGGAACCATAAATCAGCAAGACATAACAATCATAAATATTTATGCCCCAAACAGTGGCTCACCCATGTATGTCAAACAAATCCTTCTCAATCTCAGAAACCAAATAAACCACAATACAATAATACTAGGTGATTTTAACACGCCTCTCTCTCCACTGGACAGATCTTCCAAACAAAAATTGAATAAAGAAACCTTAGATCTCAATAACACAATCAATAATTTAGACTTAACAGACATTTATAGAATATACCATCCAACGAAGAGTGAATACACTTTCTTCTCAGCAGCACATGGATCCTTCTCTAAAATAGACCATATATTATGCCACAAAGCTAATGTTAGCAAATACAAGAAGATAGAGACACTTCCTTGTATTTTATCAGACCATAATGGATTGAAACTAGAAATAAATGAAAGAGCAAAAAACAGAAATTACTCCAACACCTGGAGATTAAACAATATGCTATTATATGAGGAATGGATAACAGAAGATATTAGGAAGGAAATTAAAAAATTCTTAGAGGTAAACGAGAACAAAGAAACATCGTATCAAAATCTCTGGGACACTATGAAAGCCGTACTTAGAGGAAGATTTATTTCATGGAGCGCATTTAATAAAAGAAGTAAAACTCAAAAAATAAATGAACTAACACTACAGCTCAAAGCCCTAGAAAAAGAAGAACAGACCAACACCAGAAGTAGTAGAAGACAGGAAATAGTTAAACTCAGAGCTGAAATCAACGAAATTGAAACGAAAGAAACAATACAAAAAATTGACAAAATAAATAGTTGGTTCTTCGAAAAAATAAACAAAATTGATAAACCTTTAGCCACACTAACAAAGAGAAGACGAGAGAAAACCCAAATCACCAAAATTCGGAATGAACAAGGAAGTATCACAACAGACACGACTGAAATACAAAACATAACTAGAAGCTATTTTGAAAATCTATATTCCAACAAAATAGAAAATTTCGAAGATATCAACAAGTTTCTAGAGACCTATGAATTGCCTAAACTAAACGAGGAGGACATGCACAATTTAAATAGACCAATTTCAAGTAATGAAATAGAAGAAGTCATCAAAAGCCTACCAACAAAGAAAAGTCCAGGACCTGATGGTTTCTCAGCCGAGTTCTACAAAACCTTTAAAGAAGAGCTCATTCCAATACTTTTCAAAGTATTCCATGAAATAGAAGAGGAGGGAACCCTCCCAAACTCATTCTACGAAGCCAATATCACCCTGATACCTAAACCAGACAGAGACACATCGAGGAAAGAAAATTTCAGACCAATTTCCTTAATGAACATCGACGCAAAAATTCTCAACAAAATTTTAGCAAATCGCATACAAAAATGTATTAAAAAGATAGTGCATCATGATCAAGTGGGTTTCATCCCAGGGATGCAAGGTTGGTTCAACATCAGGAAATCAATAAACGTAATTCACCATATCAACAGACTTAAAGTCAAGAACCACATGATTATTTCAATAGATGCAGAAAAAGCATTTGATAAAATACAGCACCCCTTCATGCTCAAAACACTAGAAAAAATAGGGATAGTGGGAACGTTCCTTAACATTGTAAAGGCCATCTATGCTAAGCCCATGGCTAATATTATTCTTAATGGTGAAAAACTGAAAGCATTCCCCCTAAAATCTGGAACAAGGCAGGGATGCCCTCTCTCACCACTCCTATTCAATATCGTCCTTGAAACTCTAGCCAGAGCAATTAGACAGACCAAAGAAATTAAAGGGATACGAATTGGAAAAGAAGAACTCAAACTATCCCTATTTGCTGATGATATGATTATATACTTAGAGGAACCAGGAAATTCCACCAGAAAACTCTTAGAACTCATAAGTGAATTCAGTAAAGTAGCAGGATACAAGATCAATGCTCATAAATCCAATGCATTTTTATACATAAGTGATGAATCTTCAGAAAGAGAAGTTAGGAAAACTACTCCATTCACAATAGCCTCAAAAAAAATAAAATACTTGGGAATCAATCTCACAAAAGAGGTGAAAGACCTCTACAATGAGAACTACAGAACACTAAAGAAAGAAATTAAAGAACACCTTAGAAGATGGAAAGATCTCCCATGTTCCTGGATAGGCAGAATTAATATTGTCAAAATGGCCATACTACCAAAAGTGCTATACAGATTCAATGCAATTCCAATTAAAATCCCAATGATGTACCTTGCAGAAATAGAGCAAGCAATTATGAAATTCATCTGGAAGAATAAGAAACCCAGAATTGCTAAAGCAATCCTTCGCAGGAAAAATGAAGCAGGGGGTATTGCAATACCTGAACTTCAACTTTACTACAAAGCAATAGTAACAAAAACGGCATGGTATTGGTACCAAAATAGACAGGTAGATCAATGGTACAGAATAGAAGACACGGACACAAACCCAAACAAATATAATTTCCTCATACTAGACAAAGGGGCCAAAAATATGCAATGGAGAAAAGATAGCCTCTTCAACAAATGGTGCTGGGAGAATTGGAAATCCATATGCAACAAAATGAAAATAAACCCATATCTCTCACCGTGCACAAAACTAAACTCAAAATGGATTAAGGACCTCGGAATCAGACCAGAGACCCTGCATCTTATAGAAGAAAATGTAGGTCCAGATCTTCAACATGTTGGCTTAGGACCAGACTTTCTCAACAGGACTCCCATAGCACAAGAAATAAAAGTAAGAATCAACAACTGGGATAGATTCAAACTAAAAAGCTTTCTCTCAGCAAAGGAAACTATCAGCAATGTGAAGAAAGAGCCTACAGAGTGGGAGAAAATCTTTGCCAATCATACTTCAGATAGAGCACTAATCTCCAGAATCTATAAAGAACTCAAAAACTCAACACCAAGACTACAAATAATCCAATCGACAAATGGTCTAAGGAAATGAACAGACACTTCACAGAAGAAGACCTACAAACAATCAACAAACATATGGAAAAATGTTCAACATCTCTAGTAATAAAAGAAATGCAAATCAAAACCACCCTAAGATTCCATCTCACCCCAATCAGAGTGGCGATTATCAAGAACACAAGCAACAACAGGTGTTGGCGAGGATGTGGGGAAAAAGGTACACTCATACATTGCTGGTGGGGTTGCAAATTAGTGCAACCACTCTGGAAGGCAGTATGGAGATTCCTTAAAAAACTTGGAATGGAACTACCATTTGACCCAGCTATCCCACTCCTTGGCCTATACCCAAAGGACTTAAAATCAGCATACTACAGAGATACAGCCACATCAATGTTCATTGCTGCTCAATTCACCATAGCCAGATTGTGGAACCAACCTAGATGCCCTTCAGTTGATGAATGGATAAAGAAACTGTGGCATATATATACAATGGAATATTACTCAGCCATAAAGAATGATAAAATTATGGCATTTGCAAGCAAATGGACGAAATTGGAGAATATCATGCTAAGTGAGATAAGCCAATCTCAAAAAACCAAAGGAAGAATGATCTCGCTGATAAGTGGATGATGATACATAATGGGGTGTGGGAGGGGTTAGTTTTAGGGTTAGAGTGAGGGTTAGGGAGGGGGGCAAGAATGGGGGAAGGAAGGACTGTATAGAGGGAAAAGAGGGATGGGAGGGGTGGGGGGAAGGGGAAAAAAATAACAGAATGAATCAACCAACATCACCCTATGTAAACGTATGATTACACAAATGGTATGCCTTTACTCTATGTACAAACAGTGAAAGAACATGTATCCCATTTGTTCACAATAAAAAAAAAAAAAAAAAAAAAAAAAAAAAAAGAATACATTGAATGGATATGATGAGAAAATTAATGCAGGTTTGGTCACATCATTGTGACCCTGCATATAACATTATAAGAGCACATCAGTACATGGTTTACAACAGTCCATTTATTTAAACTGTGGAGGAGGAACTAGCTCTTACTACTCAAGAAGATTGCTGCCCTTTTTCCCCACAATGTAAAACATGAAGTAAGAAGATGATCTCATGAGCTTCTGGTTTTTATGCGTAGAAGAGATGAGTTTGTAAACTAGGGGTGCACAAAAAGAAGACACTTTTGCCTGGAAATGTGTCACTACTGGGAAAAATGTTCCTGAAGAAAGAGGCTCAGATTCATACTCTCACTCAAATGATGTTAGATATAATGTGTAACTGAATATAATTTGCCTAACTGAGAGTACTTCTGGCCATCCAGTTATGTACACAATGTTTTAAATAGGGCTTTATAGAAGCTTCAGAACCCAACTTTCACATATGATATTCTTTCTATAGGAAAATATGTTTTGAATACAATAGGTCCCCCTTAGTCATTGTTTGGCAGTTTCAATTATCCGTTGTCAATGATGGTCCAAAAAATGTTAAATGGAAAGTTTAAGAAATAAATAATTCATAAATTTTGAGCATGACAATATCTTGTGTCATCCCACTCTATCCAACCTGGAATATGAATCATCCCTATGTTCAGCGTATCCACCTTGTAGCAGGTAGTTGATTATCAGATCAACTGTATCTGATACAGTTGGTATCTGAAACAGGTATTGCAGCACTAGTGTTCAAGTAACTCTTAATTTACTTAATACTGAACCCAAAGTATAAGAGTAATGATGCTGGTAATTAAGATATGCTAAATAGAAGTTATAAAGTCTTTCTTTAAGTAAAAGGATAAAAGTTCTCAATAAAGAAAAAATATACATGCTGAGGTGGCTAAGATCTACAGTAAGAACAAATATTCTATCTGTGAAATTATGAAGCAGGAAGAAGAAATTCATTCCAGTTTTGCCATTATGCCTCAAACTTCAACAGTTATTGTCATAGTATATATACATAAAGAGTTGGTACTATCCACAGTTTCAGGTATCCACTAAGAGTCTTGGAACATGTCCTTCATGATGCAGATAATCTGTATGGATGTGTTATCCGTTTACCTTATGTTGTGCTTATCTTGTGAAATCATGTTTTGATATGATGTACCACTTGCTTGAATAAGAGGACTAGGCCAAAAAAACTGACCTTCTCCTTCTTCGTAGCCAATTTCTCCACTCTTAAAGCTCAGTGTTCTTTGCAACCTAAATGAAAATATTACTAAAGAAATTAACTTTAAAATTGCTAAGAAATTAATGACTATTGACTATGGTTCAGGCAATTTGATCATCTCAGCTGTTTCTATGTCAATTAATAGCTACAACTGAATCAACTCTGTGGAGGTGCCGAAAAACTCTGAATACCAATAAATATTATGTTGTGCTAGAGTATACTTATTTTGTCTTATAGACCCTACCTGATTTTGTTTTACTAAGAAAAAAAAAAAAAAAAAAACATAGACTAGAATAAAAGTCAATGTATATTTCCAGTGTCCTAAATATACCATGTAGCTCACTAAATATGCCATGGTGCCTCTGTATATTCTGTTCCCTCTGCTTGTAGTCCTCCGCCTCCCAGAGGAACTCATCTTCTTCCTCTCCAAATATGTTGAATCACAAACTCACCTGCATGGTCTCCCTACATCCTCCATTCCTCTTCCAGCCCAAACATAAGCTCATGTGCCCCACATCTGGTTCTCCCATGTCATTTTGCACATTTGTCATTTTACTTAGGCACGTACTTACATTGCCATCCTAGAAATACTTGTTTATCCGTTGCTCAGTAAGAGCAGGAAATATATTATTCATGTATAGTAACAAGACAATAAACTGTGAATCAAGTAAAAGCTCAAAAACTGTTTTCAGGAGCTGTTCTGGAGCTCTGGGTGCTAGTCCTAAGGGTTATATAGAAGCCTAGTTCTCCAAGAATGAATCAGCAAAAGACTTGTGTTTGGCAGGACTCTCAGCAATTATACTATCTGTGTAAATCAGAGAAAGTTAATCTCTCAGGATTTCTCACATCTGGAAAAAGGGCCTGATACCTAATTCACAGGGCTGTAGCAAGACACTGTGAGTAAAACCCTGGAGGTGGGGATGGCTCAATGTTAGATTCATCTGCCTGTTTTCCCTCTCCACTTTGTTCTTCCTACACAGCTAACTTTGATGAAACCATGTTGGAAGTCATCTTGGTGAACTCAAGAATTCCATTTTGGGGAAAAAGTGAGTGAGTGTAGAAGTACAGATTTCTATGAACTCTGTTTTAAGTTACTCACCAATACCCCATGTATTAATTTTTTCATTTAAGAATCTTCAATAAATACCTGACATGTGCCAAGCACTTTTATAGGCTTTAGGTATGCAGGAATTAATAAGACAGACAATATCCCTTACCCTCATAAGACTTTAGTCTAGTAGCCTTTAATTTAAGAGGAAACCAACTGCTGCTGTTGTAGAAAGTTGGAAAACAGTTCACACTTTCCAAACATAAATGAGAGATTTTTTAATTTTTAAAAAATCATTTTGTTACTGAGATGGTGTTTTTACATTGGGTTATTTCCCAAAACATATTTTTTTTAAGATTATTGCAATGCAGTCAGACATGTGGCAAACATCTGTAATCTCGGTGACTTGGGAAACTGAGACAGGAGGATCATAGTTCGAGGCTGGCCTTGGCAACTAGGCAAAGCCCTAAGCAACTTACAAGACCCTTTCTCAAAATAAGTAATAAAAAGGACTGGGGGTATAGCTCAGTAGTAAAGCGCCCCTGGATTCAACCCCCTAATACCAAAAAAAAATTATAATAATGTTTTGCACATAATGGCTGTTCAAAACACAGTTCTTAAATGAATAAAGTTTTTAAAGAGGCTTTATTTGTTTTAACTTTAAAATGCTTATGAAGACATAATAAGCCTGAAACAACCTTACAAATAGTCATTGAATCTTGACTGTGGAGCAAAAGAATGTGAATTTCATGCATCATGCCAGCTCTCCTGCCTCTGCTGGGAAAAACAGGTTGACTACCTAAATAAATATTTTTTTTCACAGCTGATGATTTTTGGTATTTAATTATGAGATGAGAAGGAACTGCTTTTCTTACTAGAAAAGGAACATGAATCCGTCTCACCCACTGGAATGATTTAAAAAGCATATGATACTGAGAATAAGTTATACAAGAGAACCAGGAGGAAATATCCACCCACTGGCTACAGGAGAATACTAAACATTCATTCCATTGAGCTTACTGTCAACTTCCTCCCTTTGCTTTTGTGAAGAGACCTAGGAGCCTTCCTTTTTTGTTCTATAAAAGAAATGAATTCTGTTGTAGCTGGGTGGCTAATGGTGCTTCATTGAGTCTCTCTGCACTTAGGATGCATCTGTATTCCTGAAGGGATTGGGCTCTCACTGCATCAGATGATGAAGAATACCCTTGCTCCAATACCCACATGGCACTGTGCAATGCTTGCCGAGGCAACACTAACTTTATGCTCTGCGCTGGAACGATGGTAAAATTTGGGAGCTAGATGTGTACTTAGGATTTCTTAGTTGTTTGATCACATTGACGAAAGGATATGCAATCAATCTCCCCCTAAGACAGTGAGTGGTATTGGCCATAACTCATTACTCCGTCAAGGATTTGGCATTTCAATCGATGGGAAATGATGTGTGATCATTCTAATTTATTATACATCATTTCCCATCAATCGACGAGCTGAAGCCTTGACATAATAAGTACTTACAGACACTGTCAATCATTCTTGGTCCAAATACCTCCCAGTGCTGCCATTTAGGATATTCTCAGAGTCATGAAAATGGAATGTACCCCCAAATCACAAATGCAATGGTTTCATTCAGCAGAAGACTTTGAGATGACCTCTTATTGGACGATTCCTTCAGCAATTGCTTAAACATTGGGCCATCCCCCAATCTAAAGAGGATGAAATTGATGAGTTTTCTGATTAACCATGATTTTCCTCCCAACCTGTCCAAATGGGATTCAAAAATGGTGGCGTTGGCAGAATCATAAGGTGCACTTCTGTTTTTGAAAAATGCCAATCTCCTCCATCTACCTCATCTCAAAAAATTTACTATATCTTGAGTGCTTTTTGGAATATTGTCAAAGTACATTGATTTTTCTGCCTTTTGTCACTGTGGAGAATGACATCATAAGAGAAAATCACACCAAATAGTATCAAGATAACAGAGCTCATGGGTTGCCTATACTTTTAAATATGATACTTCAGCTGCTATTACTGCCTATACTGAAGCATTGGATGAGCACTGTCTGGTTTGATTCATTCTATTTGTTTGAAGTTTACGTCTCATGAAAATAAAATAAGAAAAAAAATTCTCAGGTGCATGTACTAAAGCAATAGTGTTGAAAGTCATAACTGTGGATATTGCATACTGCATACGGTTTTCATGATGATTCCAAAAAACTACCTGCTACTACACATAAGCATTTTGGGGAGGTCATAACATTTTCAATTTTTGCTTTCTGATATTTTTCAAGAGCAAAATCATATTTCTGTGAGAATTTGTATGTGTGCTTGGAGGAGACTTTTTATTTTTATCAGCAGCAAAAGGAATATTTTTCAAAGAAAAGAGGGTGATGCACCCGCTATAACTGACACACTTGGCAACATTTTTGTGAGGACAGAAGGAAATATACTGCATTTTGCTAGAAAATATCACTTCTATTGACTATGACTACAGCCTCTTAAATTTGTGGGAAACTAACAAGTAAAACCTGACCAACTACAGGGGATTTTCCATTCGTAATAAACTTTAAAAAAGAAAAGAAAAAGGAAAAAAAAGTTTTCTTGTTTGGTTTTGTTTTTTTTCCCACTAGCAACATTTGTGAAATCAGTTGGGTTTATTTGTTGGTTTGTCTTGTTGTTGTTGTTTTTCAAAATCTAACTTATGGAAGTCTGATCATTTTGGAAGAGGAATCTTAGCCTAGCACAGTGTTTTGCATGCAGTGTGTGGGCATGATCTGGAAGGCAGTTCAGGGACTCTCTGCATTTCAATCACAAGAAAGTGGGTCTTAACAGGACCCACTACCTTAGAGGGTAGAAATGACATACTAATACAATGGATTTTAATAGAACCTTTCTCTACAGATTTCAGAGTATGCACTAGCTTATTCAGTCCTTAAGATTTGCCTGAGCCAATAACGTTCTAATCTTATGGGGGGAATGCCCTCCTCACTTCTCCCAGCTCCAGTATTTCCTCTTTGCTTCCTCATCAGCAATCAGTGGGTCTTGGCAGAACCAGGGCTTACTGGGGAGCCAGCTGGCTGCTTTAGCTCTTCATATGCTCTGGGGTTTATCCAGGCTAATGGAGTATCACAGTTCATTATGCACCTTCCTCCTCTACCCCCTGTGAGGAAGCTCCAGTGAATACCAGGTTTGGGGCAAGAACCATCATTGCTACTGAAGCTGCCAAAAAGAGCTGCCAGTAACCCATGAAGGAGCTAAGGGGTGTCAATATTTGTAAGAAAATGTGCCCTGTCCCCAAAAGAAGGCTAGAAGAGAATTCAAGCATTCAGGAGAATTAATGCCACTTACTAGTTCTACCTTGTCCTACACTAGAAGGGCAGCAGTAAACTATCTACTTAAGCTATTGCTCTATGCCAAGCATTTTGCCAAGCCATTCACACTTACTAGTTTATGTAAATAGTAAAGCAAGCCTGAGACATTGTCCTTACTGTTGAGGTAAGGACATAGTAACAGGGGCTTAGATAAGCAAAATAACTTACCTAGAGTCGCATAGCATGTGAAAGAGCTGGCATTCTAACCAAAGTCTCAATACACCCCTCTTCTTACCTGCTACATAGTAAAGACTTTCAGGAAGCAAAGCCGCCATTCAGTTCAAAGACAAAGAGAAAAGTCAAGAAGGGTTTTATTATGCAAGAAAATTGTAGGAGGAAAGAAGAGGGAAAATGCCAAGCATCCAGGAAAGTTTCCAAATAAACAGTACAGGAGCATAAAAGTATAAATTAAAATATCATAAGTGTATCTTTATGATAATTATGATATCTCTTCTTATAAATATTTATTTCTGGAGAACAATAGCTACAAGTACTCAAAAACTCATTTTTATAGAAGAAAATGATTATAAAAGGAGAAACTTTTTTTCAAAAATCTGATGCAGAATCAATCACACTCTATGTCACTCTAAGAAATGAGGTCGCACTTTGGAGGCCATGCTAACAAAAGAAACAATGCCTAGAGTGAGCAGTTCACATGTGAGGTTTGAGTTTGATGCAATTTGAAAAGCTTGAGTAATAAACTCCTGAAAAATGGGGTTTGGTAATGAGCAAGCCTTTAACTATATAGACATGTTGCCAGGTACCACTTTAATAAACTATTACAAATGATCGATGCAAAGGTGTTTCCAACAGCTGTTTATGCAATGTGGCTGGAAGAATTCTTCCATAAAGAAGCTGTTAGTGGGAAAATTGGCTATGCACGGTTGTGATGTCAAATCCATACATAACAAACTTTTTCCTGTCAATCAACAATCTCACCATAAATTAATCCATTTATAACAAGCCTTTTTTGAATTGACAGCTTTGAGGTGAAGAATAAAAAGAACTCTTTAAGGAAAGTGAACTCAGAATGGCTTTTTGCAACCCTTTAACACATGGGGAGAAGTGGCAAAGCCTTGTGATTTTTAATTTATATTGAAAAATGTTGGCAGAAACTCTAAACATCAAGATAGCTTTCCAAAGCCTACTGAACACAATAAAGCCAAGTGACCTCTTAGGTTTGGCAGAGGTTAACCTTACAAAGGTTAAGAGGACCTGCCCATAGCCAATGGATGGAGATGAATGATAGCAGATTTCCCTTGACTGTCTTAGGCATAAAGATCAAATCCAGATGTAGTTGTTATGTCAACACATTCTCTCCTTTGCTTTGGGCACTTTGGCAGCAGAGCTTTGCTTTGAGGGCACCAGAGCTTCCTGTAGGCAAGTGAGACTATGTGGACAATAGTGCCACAGTAGGTGCATCAGGTAGACCCTTGGACCCTACAGTTGGATTTTGTTGTCCTGGCTTTTGATCCTACTTTTATCCCTTATTACTTTTCAAACTTGGTTATCTCTGGTATCTGATGCCATTACAACAAATTTCAATTCATGAAAATCACAGGGTTGTAAAGGATGTTGATATGAAGTCTGGTTTGCAATTCTGTGTATCAGGTAAAACAATATCTAAGGCAAGAGCTATGCTCTTGAAGCTGGCCAGAGGTGGGATGCCATAATGCCAGCGATCCCTGACCCCATATTCCTAATTCACCAGAATATTTTACTTTCACATATTAGAATGACCCTTTCTGTCATCACTAGAGGCAAAGAAAACTTAGCTACTTCTCATGTCTAAATCTACCATGCTTCTTCTTCTGGTCAAATAACATCTGTTTTTACAGCCAAGATTCTTTCTCTAAAACTCCTTTCACACATATAACATTTCTGCCCTCTTCAATCCTCTCTTCACCTCTCCACTTAATCTGACCAAAAAGTAGATTGAATAAATTACCATAATAAACAGGGATGAAAACCAAAAGTGATTGAATATACAAACAAACCTTTTACATATATTAGGAGCTTTTGTTTGCTTTATATTTTGTTTTCCTGCAATGGATGAGAACCACCACTTTTTATTCTCTATAATTTCTTCTAATAAATTTGTTCTTCAAGAGAGAAACCCCATCCTGGATCTTTAGCCCTTTTCTTCTTCACAGAGGCCTCACTACTCTCTGTTAGGCAAGATTATTCCGAGGTTCCCCTGTTCTTGCTCTCACCATTGATGTGCCTGGAGACCTCCCACCAGCACACAGGTGCTCCTGTGCCTCTGACTGCCGGAATCTCCCCTACAGGATTCACTCTCTCACACAGGCAACCCAGTGCCTCAGCCTATATATTCCCCAGCTTTATTTCCCCACTGCTTTTCAGTCACTCCACTTCCTCTGTATCTTCCTTTCACCAAAGGGAAATGAAGAAATGGAATTTTACATCTTATCTCCATGGTCTACAAGTTCACCCAACTAGGCCGCACATGCCTCCCAAGAGCCCGTGTTCTCAATTCTACCATCAGAGTCACTGAGGAAAATAACCAGGCTTGATCACAAGATAGAATCTAATGGACTACAGGAACTTTCTATGAAGTGAAAATACTATTTTGAAAGACAGTGAAAAAAATTCCAAATATATTCTTATCTCTTTTAGTCTATAAAATGTATTTTATAGTGGATTGACTTCTGTGCTTGCTCAATGAGCAAATGAACAATGAACGAACAAAAGAATGAATGATTGGCCCAATGAAAATGACCATGCAAGGGCAGGGTTGACTCTCCCAAACATTGTTGCATGTAGATTTAAGTTTAAATGTACTCAGATAAAGTTGAGTATAATATGGATTAGTATTTCTATTTAAATATTTTTACCCCAAGATAGTCTCATCTTTTAATATAATCATACTCAGCCCCACAGTGTTACCAAAGGTTAAAATGCTTGTATATTCAAAAAGACAATTACAGACCTAACATGCAAAGCAAAAAAAGTCAAGCTGTACTTATTTTTAAGAAATGCACTTGTCCGAAATGTGTGGAGCATTTTATGTTAGTACATGTTCTTTCTAAGAACCTGTTATTTTTTAAAGTCATCCAATAGATATGTGTCATTTTGTGTGAAGCTAAATGTAACCCACCTTTCTTCCTTTCTGCCTTCAGTATTCAAGTATTCAATGAGCTCTTACCATGCAGGCACAAGATTGTGATGTCCTACTCAAAATCAAGTGTTCCTAGCTATGGTGCTCCAACTAGACTTTACTGGCAGAGTAGAGGTGATCTAGCAAGTTACCAGCAAAATTTTATTTGCATTTATTCCCAAATATTTATTGAGGACCAGATCTATTCTAAGTATCAGGGCTCCATCAGTATTTTATATATATATAAACGCACACACACACAAAAGTCCCTACTAACATGAGAAAAGATATATGCAAGTAATCCTTCCAACTTCTTTATTTCTATAATTTATTTTATTGACTCTGAACTGATTCACCTACTAGGGAAAATGGAGAGAAGGGAAAGGAAAGGATAATGAAAGGGAAACTTGGAACAGAAATTCAGGAAAAAAAGCCTGAATTATGTAAGGATCAGAGGTTTGTTCAGCAGGGTGAAGTTCAGACCATGCTACCCTCAAAATGGGGCAACTTGGCATTGAGAAGAAAACAGAAACAGGCAGACCCTTTCTCTCTCCTGCCCCTACTCCCTTGAAGCAGTCATTAAAACCCACGAAGGCCACTCTCTGATTTTCTCTTTCCCTTTGGCCCTAAAGCATATCAGAAGACCCTCATTGGAAAGGTGCCTGTCCTACACCTGGGAGAAGGAACATCTTTATCTCTGAAGCGGAGAACAATCTGTTTAGGCCTCCACAAATTCCTCCCAGTTGATTACTATTAGATCATACTTCCTCTGTCCAATCATAGTGCTCCACAACTATCTACTGCCTCAAACCAACACACAAAAATACCCAGGTTTTCTATTTCTTTGGATCTTCATTTCTGAAGGTTTTCATGTCATGTAATACTTATTAAATCAATTCCTAGGCTTTTCTTTTGTTTAGTTTTCTTTTGTTACAGGGGCCTTCGTCCATTTTCCATTGCTCTAACAGAATATCACAGACTGGGTAAATTATAAACAATAGAAGTTTATTTGGCTCCCAGTTTTGCAGACTGGGAAGTCCCAGAGAGTGGCAGTGGAATGTAGCAAGGGCCTTCGTGCTAAGTCGTAACACCACGGAAGAAGGGAAACCAGCACAGGCGGGACAGGGAGAGAAAAATTGGACCAAACTCATGCTTTTATGAGGTCCCCACTTCAGACTAACTAATCATTCCAGCAATAATGATACTAATCCATTCAAGTGGTGATTAAGTGATCTAATTACCTCTTAAAGCACTTCACCTATTGAAAATGTTACCTTGAGTATTACATGTCCAATACATGAATTTGGGGAATACATTCAGATTATAGCAGGGCCTCAGCCATGAACCTAGTGATGGGTGACAAAAGTAATTTCTTTTTGGCTACAAAAACCTACTTTCTGTCTTCCCCCGCATACTTCATTCTGGATGCTTCATTACCACCTTGCCATGAGCAGCTTCTCTGCAGGAAGCCCAAGAATTCCAAACAGGCCAAGTTTAACATTTACAGATATCTAAGACTTCCCTCCAAATCCCTGGAAAATTGAGAGCTGGTTGCCTATGATGGATAGATCAATTGTTATCCTTAAAAATCCATGTATAATGAAGAATAACAACTGTAATCCTAGATAATTACACAGCTCCACTGCTCTCAAGCTTCACTTTAGCGTTATTACGGAGTCCTTCAATAGAGACAAGTATCTCCTTTTGCCTGCCTGCATTGTTTCTTAATTTCACATTTCCTATTCAATTAAACAAGGATGGGCTAGCAAAATCTGACACCAAATTTCTTTAAACTGATTATTATTTGAGAACAATGCTTCTCAAAAAAAAAAAAAAAAAAAAAGACATTTAGAGAAAACTGGGTAGAACCAAATGCTTAGGTGAACATTTTTGCTTTGACTCAAAATGTTTAAATTAGGAGCACTGCAAATGAAGATCTTAGGGTAAAGTTACTGTAAATAAGATCTTTGTCTGTAAATGAGACTAGTTCCTCAAAACTCCTTTTCCTTTTTGACTTGCACTGTTCAGCCCCACTTTCAGTGAAATTCAATCACATTCATTAGCATTTCTAAAGATGTAAGCTACTCAAAACAGCTGCATTGTCTTTCCTTTTCAACTAAAATGCAGCTTTGCCTTCTAAAGGGAGAAACCTCCCTTTAGTTACCCGATTCTTTCTGCTTGGCACCCATAATTTTCAATGGTGGAGCCAACCCTCATGAAACAGGAAGTGCAATCCCATTTGATCTCACTTGAAAGAAATTGTAAATACTTGGTAAGGACGAATACAGTGGCTCACAGAAAAATACAAAAAAAAAAAGAAAAAAAAATGGAAGCAAAAAAAAAAAAAAGCAAGTGAGACAAAGTAATAATCATTTAAACGAACTAATTCTTTGTCCCTGGAACTAACATTCTCATTATCAAGGGTATTTAATATATTCCCTATAGGGAACAGACTGCTATCTAGAAGTCTTCCTCTCCTTTTTTTTAGCTATTTCAGCTACAGAGAAAAACACACATTTCATCTTTTTAATATTTTGGTCTATATAAAGAAAATTATTCCATATGCTTCAGATCATAAAAATTATCTGCTTTTTTTAAGGTGAGTATGGTAGAACTATTATTGCATGAAAAAGCTAATGGTTTACAAATTAATCTTTTTTTCACTGATTTACGAAACCATCTTTTGTGGCACCCAGTTTAAAATTCTGCCTGTAATTCAACTGTAAACCCAATTTTGTGTGGTTATGGCATAAAGAATATATACTGTTCAGGGAGATGGTGCACCCAGTCATCTGAGGAGGACTAGCCCTGGAGCTGTTTTCTAGAAGAGATTTGCCATAATCAGCACAGATGCCAGTTGTCCCCCTTGTGATAGTGCCATTAGGTAAGGATGGAAAGACTTTAAGGACCATGGGCTAGAGAACCTCACTGGTGTCTAGTCCTAATGCAGTGAACTCAGCTGGCACAGGGATCAGGCAGGTAGTGGGAAGGCTAAAAAAGGAAATCATCCCTTTGTAATCACATCCGAACAAAGCAAAACAACAACAAAAAATATTTTTTTGAAATGAAATCAAACTGCTGTTTCTAATAGATATCAAATTTAATTAAAATACTCTAATTTGTACAGAGCTAACCATGAGAACTTCAGAAAATGAAGCAGCTCCTTCTGGAATCCCCTAACATTAGCTGGGTCTGGTGCTATGGAGAGTGGGAACAGACAAAATCTGGGCTTTTGCTACTAATGGATGCTAAAAAAGTGTTTCATATGTGATTTACTCAAATTACCAATCTCATGAAATTAGTAAATCCCAAAACAGGTGTGTCAGAGCCACTTTCTATATTAAAACCTGGCACACCAATTCCCTTCATAGAACCTGCTGCTGACCTGGGTTAAAAGACTCCCATAAGGAAAAAAAAAAAATCTGATTCTGAGACGACAAATGATAATCAGACCTATTCCAAAATTTTGTGACATGCAAATCCTTCCTAAAGGAATTTTGAAATTCATGCTTATAGGGCAGAGCAAGTCAGAAATGTCAAACAGCAAGTGACAAGAACTTGTAGAAGTGCTTCTTCAGAGACTGTCAGTTCCTGCAAAGATGAGTTGGTTAACTTTCTCGCATTTTTGGGATACAACTGAAAATTGTGTGTGGTTATACTCATGTTTCAGGGAACTGACTGGAGAATACCTTTATAAAGTAACTTATAGGATTTATTTGAGGAGCACTGAAAAATCCATGATGTCTGTCTTTCACTCAGGCACTCTCCCAACTGGGTGAAAACAACAGCATTTCAATCCAAAGAGGACAAACATTTGACACTAGAGTCTGTGGGGAGCATGTAGACTCCTAGTGGAAGCTGCTCAAGCCAACCTTCCTGGATTCTACTCATGGTAACTTCAGAGATAACAAACTGCAAATTCACAGTCCTAGAAGGTTCTGTTCATTCTGTAGCAAACTTCTCCAGGAAAACACTGATCTTCAAAACTCTCTCATTCTAATCCTTTTCTCTTGACCTAACTGCCTAGAATATGCAATCCTTTACCAATTGTTGGCAAATTATCTGGAAAAAAATATACCAGGGTTAGAGATCACTTATGGAATGGAAACAGGTATGTTTGATATGTGCCTCATCCTGAAGTGATTATAATAACAACACTAAGATTAGCTGTCATTTATTGACCTTTCAATTTGTACCAAGAACTTTATAGGCATCAACCTCTTTAATTTCTAGAACAACCCTATAAGAAAGGTAATGCTAGTTACTCCATTTTACAGTTAAGAAAACTGAGATGCAAAATGAGTGGAACACTTACCCTTGCCATACAGCTGTCAAGTGGTAAAACAGAGCTAGTATTCCAATGTATCCATCCCTGATTCCATGCACTTAACTAGGATATTGCAGTCTGCTGTTTATAGTGTCAAAATATTTGTCTATCTTTGTCAACTATTTGTTCTGTATGTTTTTGTATAAAGAGAGAGTCATCTAACCATTTGCTAAAATTTCTACATGACTTTATGACATATATATATGGTCAAGGTTCTAGTAACTGCACTTAAATTTAAACTTTCTAGAATAGCACTAGCCAATTCAACTTTCAGCAATGATTAGAGTGTTCTAAAAAGTTGCACTAAAATATGGTAGCTACACAAAATGTGGCTATTGAGTGCTTGAAATGTAGTTACTATAACTGAGAAACTGGGTTTTTAATTTTACTTAATTTTCACTAAAATATCCACACATGGTCAGTGGGTATGATATTGCAAAGCTTATCTCTAGAGGGAAAAACATGATGCTCATTGAACTAAAGCTATTTCATTCACTCACTAATAATTTTCGAGAGCTTACTGTGTACCAGATTCCACACTAAGCATTATACACAAAGAAGTGAACAGAATAATCACTGGTTTCTGACCAAGAAGGAGAACAAAAACCAGAAAGGTTTGAGTCTGTGTCATCATGGAAACTCATAAAGGAGAAAGTTTCTAAACTGGATCTGGGTCTCAACTCTATTGTCAAGTGCTACTGAGAAGACAGACAAGAGAAAAAATAAGAGTCAGATGTATCATTACCAAGATACTTTTATTCCCCCTCTCAAGAGTAGTTTTGGGGGATTGGAAACCAGATTAGAATGGATTAAAGAGTAAAGGAAAGATAAGAGACTGAGGACAAAGATGACTTTGTAGAACACGCTCATTGCTAAAAAGAAGAATAAGGAGATGGGAGTGCTATTGGAAAGGTAGGCATAGGGTAGGCCTCTCTTCTGGAAGCCTAGGGGAATAATCTATGGAAGAGGAAAAAATGACAAGGTAGCACGAGGCAGGTGAGAGGTGGTGGTGAGCGGTGGGTAACCAAAGTTCTGGAGAACTCAGGGAGTGAGTAAAGTGACAGTACCCGTGAGAGGTTGGTCCTGGCTGGGAGGAAGGCCATTTCCCCAGGTGAGAGAAGGAAGAAGGTGGCCATGAGTGAGAGTAGGAACTGCAGTTGACTCAGCTGAGCCAGGATGCCTTGGAGCACACCTTAGCTAGGAGACACATTCACAAAATGTCAGTCTAGAATCTAAACACAATTGAAAAGCAAATATAGATTTTTTGCAGTCTCTAGAGCAAACCTCAAATAAAATTATATCAAAAACACAGTAGAAACAAAACTTCCCTAATTTTCTTCCCCTCTCTTCCCCTCTTTATTCTTCTCTTCTAGTCAATGTCTTTTTACCTGTTCTCCAAAATCCCAAGAAAAATCTTTCACTAAAAGCAACAACAACAACAAAAATGGAGTGAGATAAAATGTTGTGTATTACTCGCTCTAAAATATTATGATTCTATCAATGATAGAACCTGATATTTAAAGCTTCACCTTTTCATTTGCGAGAACCGAAGCAAGCCTGGAGGAATTCTGAAGGTCACCAACTTTATTTCTTTTCTTTTCTTCTTTTTGAAAATAAAGTTACTAAGTTGTTGCACCAAACTGTATGCAAAAACGAATGCGGGAAACTTCAAACTGCAAAGGAAGTAGCAGTTTGAAAAGAGGTTTGGGACAAGGAAGAAGGAGGAGGACCACAGAAAAGCAGGCAAGTCAGGGCCAGTATTGCCAAGCCCCAAGGAGAAATTAGAAATGTAGAATGAGGCATAACATCTGTTCTTCAGTTCCAAGAAGCTTTTGTTTCCAAATTCACCTCCGCTCCCTTCCTTGACTCAGCCAGGATATATCTCCCTTTTCTTTGAAATAATAAAAACCACCAAGGTTTCTTGCCAAACAATGGAATCCCTCTTCCCCACACTCAAATCAGATAAGTGCACACAGGCACGTGGAATGACAATGATACAACCAGGTATTTCCTCTCTTTTCCTTTTTCAGGGAGAAGGAAAGGGAGGAGGTAGAGTAACCTACCTCTTAAACTGTTTGTTTGAAAATAATATGCAGAAAGAGAAAAACAATCCTCAACCAACGCCTGCCTTCCTTGCCATCTGCTTAATCTAAACATTAGCATATCGCGTATCTGAGTGAACTCAAATTGCACTGGAAATGGAGGGCTCTGTTCCACTTTTTTAGACCCTTAATGGGGGAGTCAAGTGAGAATCCTCTATGGGATTCTATGGGCTTTATGGGCTTCCAACACATGCATTTAGGGCCACATTTTCAGTCCAGCCCTAACTCATCATAGGAAGACCAGAGGCAAAATTGTGCCTGGCTTAATTAGCACAAGTACTAATCAAGTACTAATGAAATTTGCCCACAAGCAGTTCTTCAGACTGAGGCACAAGTCACACACACAATTTCTGTATATATCGCTTAGCATGTCAGCACAAAAGGAGGGAAGAAATGAACAATTCCTCCCGAAAATGTGCTTCAGGCTAACCACAGGCAAGCATCATCTCTACCCAGAAGTAATACATTTGTTTCATCAGTGTAAACTCTGGAAATCCTAAATCTGCAAACTGCATCCCAATTTGCCACATTTGGTTGTAAATTTATAAAAATATAGAGAACATTATCAATTTAAGACCAAAATTTGGAAATGAGTGTGATCTGTAGTGTACCTTAAAATATAGAGGAGGTCTTTCAAGCTAAAACATCAGTTCTTAAGAGGTGACAATAATGCTGGATGGTAGACCTGTTCGTTGAAACTCAGAATGACCAAAAAAAAAAAAAAAAAGAGGCCCAATTGTATCTCTCCTATCAGTCAATGACATACCCTGAGTCTTCTCAATGTGTTTTAAATCTGCTGTTAAGATCTGTCCAAGGATAAGAGCATATTTACAATATAAATATTAATTACACTGAGGAAGATGCTTTCAATCTATCAATTAAATCATACTAATCGGAAACACAGCAAGCACATTGAAAAGAGTATTTACATAATCAAGCTTTATGTACAAGAAACATTTTTGCTCTTATTATCTCAGGGAACTTTACCAAAAACAAAATTCCAGGTCATACTATTTGGGGGGCACAAAAGGAACAGTAATTACTTCTCAAGAGCAAGGTCACATTAGAAAATCAAGAAAGGACTCCACAAGAACAAAATACTGCCATTTCTTCTACCCAGTAAACATACTCCTTCCTCAAAGTGCTGTTACATTTGTGGTGGGAAAGGATCTCACCTTTAAGAAGCTGAAACTTATCCACTTGAACAGGTGTAAGAACCAGATGACCTGTGGTTCCCTTTATGAACTATCGACAAACATCACTTAAAAAAATAATGATTGGTGAGTGCTAAAGACAGCCAGCTCACACAATGTCTTCATAAAATGAAATTCAGGAGAGAGGAAAGAAAATAATGCAGAATCAGGATAACCTCAGATGCAACCAAACTGTCACCTGTGGCCCCCTGCAGCCAAGTCCTCCCTGCCAGCTTCCTAAGTTAAGAACAGTTTAATCCTTACATGGACTTCTCTTGATCTTTCAAAGATGCTGCTGTCTGAGTATTATGTTATACCCATTTTTCCATTTGTAAACAGATCTAACTTATCCCTGTACAAGAGTATAAAGGAAAGAAGAAAAAAAGAACTTTTGTTATTAGTGAGTTTTATTTTCTTGATTAAATAAAGGTTTGTGAACGATAAAAAGTGCAAATTTTACACGCTGTAAAATCAACAAGAAAAATTCATGTGGACCGCAGACATTAACAAAATTCAAGCCCTGACATTCTTCAAAGGAACCAAGGGCCCCATCTGCTGATGCTTAAATGTACTACAGTAGCAAATGGATTAAAAGGTACACACATAGAAAGAATGTATCAAACTTGACAATAAAGAGCCTCAAGCTGCAGAATCTTTGAAACACAAGGGACTTCTAAGTCCCTTTAGAAGTCAGAGAACCTGCCCCAGATCCAATACCTCTGCATCTCTTCTGTACTGGGACTTAACTGTGTAGAAATCAGTCTGTGCAGATGAGAAGTCATTTTATCTTTGGTCCTCAGGAAAGAAGCATTGAGCAATGCCTCCACTGGCCACCACTCCCTATGGAAAGACCTTTGGTTGGAGGGAGTTCCCTTGTTCCTCTGAGGACTCTTGTTTTGAAGTGACTGAATAGTTAGGATCTTTAAAATGGGTTTTGATGCTGCCTGTTTTGAAGATGACAAAAAAGGCATTCCAATTATTTCCCAGTCTTGCTTCCAACACTAGATAATGCGAAGGTCCTTTTGCTGACTTTGATTTTGTTTATGATCATTCCGGCAAGTGAGTGAGTAGATAAAGCACAAGAGATAAGCCATAGCTAGGTCAGGAGAGTATAGTTTAGGGTTCTATTTCCAGTTGTGTCAAATACTCACTGTTTGACCTTATTTTATGTAGTTCTCCTCACCTTAAAAATAAGGAGTTGGATTGCATGATCTTAAGGATACTTTCCTCCTAGCTTTAGAGTTCATTGTATCATCCAGTAGTACAGAGTTCTTGTAAATCTTTATATTAACATAGCACATTGCATATTAGATGTTCAGTAAAGATTTGTTTAACAGATTTTCAGTCAAAAAGTATTTGCCTCATTGATTTCCATAATTCTTTGTTATAACTATTTTGTACATTGATGGACTTAAATTATTGTACTGGACAATTGTGCTTGGCTAACCAAATCCAACCCACCTTTACTTAGGAAACTACCCTGGTGACTTTGGAAGCAATAACTGCTCCTTCATTGTGAAGAGTTCTGGAAAGACCCTTACTCTGGCTCCTCTGACCTCTCCTAGCTGAGTTCCAAGCACATGGATAATGACCCCATGACTTTGATTCTTGAACAGAATAAAAGAGGAAAGGAGAAGCTATGGGTTGGTTCACTCTGGCAGTGTGACCAATGATGATCAATTGATTTCTATTACCTCAATGTATCAGCATCTGCCTTTCTTTCACAAGAGAAGTCAGTCTTAGGACAACACTGTAAAACCATAGGGGAAAGAAAGCAAGACACCACATTCATGGGGATATTATGAGAGACCTAAAGTCTGAACTTATTAGTTATATGAGGCAATAGATTCCCTTATTGTTTCAAGGCACTTTGATTTGGATTCTCTATTACTTATGAATAAAATCATCCTAGATAATACCCAGAGCCTATTTCTGTTGAAAAGAACCAAAGAACTTTAACAGATAGTGTTCAATTAGGAATCTGGCTTCCTAGGAATATAAATCGCTGCTTGTTCTAACACATTTAACTTCTATTTAGATATTTCAATATCACGTGTTTTTATTTACATTGTTGGATCCTGATTATTTGACCCATCTTATTCTGCCATTCTTGAGTGAAGTAAATCAATCTTTTATTCTATTCTATTGAGAGTTTTTTCTCCCATTGTTTACTAGCCTTTGTGTTTCCTCATTCACCTTGTTTTTCTAATTCTCCACCTTATCAAAGTCATGTTCAGGCGTTGAGCTTCCTAAGTTATTTAACAGAGCATATAGCACAGCAGGTATTTGTTCAAAGAAGGAATGAAGTGCTTTAGGTTCCAAACTACCCTTATCTGTTGGTTTAATAAGTACCCTCCTGTTTCGCCATCAGTGTTGAAGGGAATGAGCTTAGCCAGAGGTCTAGCAAGTTTGGGGATGAAGCACATGGCTACCAGAACACCAGATGGTGAGGCCATCTACAATCATAACTGAGTCCAAATCCCTTTCAGAATGAAGCTTTGGTTTCCCCCTTTTATTCTTGCCTCAGTTATTCAACTCCCAATGGCTGTTGATATGAAAAAAACTGATGGATCATGTCACTGATTAAGCTTCCATTTCTCTTCATCTTCATCTGAGTCATTTGCTTCTTCCATTCCAAGTTCCCAGGCACCCCCAACATAACACCTCTTTCAGTCTTAACTTTCTCCCAGCCCTCTCCCTCTAACTTCCTCTCCTTTGCTTCTTTCTCATCTCATTTAATGACACCACCATCTATCACGTTCATGAAACTAAAACCTAGATTTTTGCTTCTCTTTCACCTCCACACTTAATGAATTACCAAATAAAGTTGATTTTCCCCCAGAAATAATCTTTTAACATTGCACGTGCTTTACTCCTACTTGCGTTTTCTAGTAGAGATACTTTTGGTCTCTTTCCTGAACCATCGTCTTACCTGTGTTCCTGTCTCTGATCCTGCCATGTCCCTAAGGATGAAATATCTAAAATATTTCTCCCCTGCAGAAGGTGATGTTTTCCCATTACTTTCTCTCGGCATCCTAACATGGATCCTGCCTTGCTCTTCTCTTATCTTCCACAACTCTGGATTTCATGATTCAAATTTTAGGATTGTTTATTAAACTACATGGGTTTGATCCTGGAAACATTTATCTTTATGCCACTACTTCTTATTTGTTGTATTTTCTCTGTTTGATACAGTTGCTCACTTCTTTACCTACTTCTCTGACTCAACCTTAGGGGTCAAACCCACCAAAGGGTCTGTTCTAACCATCCCCTGACACAACCAAGTGGTCCCATTCTGTGTTCTTAGAAATTCTGTGCACCATTACACCCTAGCACTTACAAGGTTAAATTGAACTGGACATAGCAACACAATGCCTTTACCATGCCTCCTTCTGTAGCCTGTGATGAACACACAGCTCTTAGACCTGTATTCGCATATAAGCTAATTTTCCTTTTACAGTTGATTGAATTAGGGATGAGCACAGAGTGTCTGAGGGCAGCAGGGTTACTTTGAAAAAACTGTGGACTAGAACAATGCAATTTTTCTAAGTATTTTGAACTAAGCATTATAGAGATAAAGTTAGAAGCAGGGGCAAATCTGAAAGTCCAATAGGTGGAGAAAAGTTATGATTGGTCCTCTTATGGTTTGGATCTTAAATGTACCCCAAAGGCCCATGTATTAAATAAAGACTTGGCTGTCAGCCTGTGGTGCTATTGAGAGGTAGATGGTGGAACCCTTAGGAAATAGGGCCTGGTGGAAGGAAGTAGTCATTGCGGGTATGTCCTTGAAGTGGGTATAGGTATCCTGGTCCTTTCTTCTTTTTCTCTTTTTGTTTCCCTGCCGACAAAAGTTGAACAGCCCTCCTGTGCCATACACCCCTACCCTGATGACTGTGCTGCCACAAGCCCAAAGATACTAAGTTAAATGACCATAGACTGAAACCTCTAAAACTGTAAGCCAAAATAAACTTTTCCTTCTTGCAAGTTACTTTTCTCAAACACTTTATCATAGCAAGGGAAAACTGACTAACAGTCCTTCAAAAGAACAGGTTTTAAGAAAATAGAAAACACAAGTAAGCAAATGATACGATACAGACAAGTGAAGAGAATATAGTAAAGGCTCATTTTCTCCAGATCTGAAACTACTAAAACCCTAGGACTACCTAAACTCAGAACCACCCTTCAATTCTGCTCTTCCTGAAGTTGAAAGGTTCAGTTTTCCTTGGGCTTTTGAAGTATTTGTTCTCTTATCTATCTTTATAATAATAGTTCTTTCTAACACGTGAGGAAGTATGAGCAAAGGCTTATTTCTAGAAAAATAAGAATCTAATCAAACCAGAATTGAATTTCTCCTTTTCTTCATTGGTCTTTACATTAAACTAAAAGCTTTGTAAGGTTAAAGTAAAAACATAGTATCTGGAGTCTAGCAACACTTAATAGAGACTGAAATCCACAAATAAGAAACTGAGTGGGAAAAGGGTTGTAGGGAGCAGATAGTGATCTGCTACCACTAAACATGTATTAAGGAAATTTATACAAAACAGCAAGAAACTATACTTGTCCCATCAATTATCTAAAGATATTTCATTCTTAACTGATATTTAATCAAGAGAAAAATTCCCAACATACTTTATTTTGTAAAAAATGGGACCTGAACATTAGCAAGACAGTTAAGTTTCTAAGAGGTAGGTAGCTTATACAGTGTGGATACACTGGACAAAGGAATCATTCATGTCCTGAGTGAGCAGAACATGTGAGATTTCATCATACTACTCATTTCAGTGCCCAATTTAAAACTTATGAATTATTTATTTCTGGAATTTTGCATTTAATATTTGCAGATTATAGTTGACTGTCAGTAACTAAAGCCATGGCAAGTGAAACTGTGAATAAGAGGACTACTGTATACTCTTATAGATTAATTGAGCAAGGACTAATAATCACCTACTACAAGCTTAGCACATTACTACATGCAATGAAAGATCAAAACATAAAGTATAAAATTGTTGATCTCAAGAACCTTATTTTGAGCATCCATTCTTTTTAAAGCTTCATTATCACCCTATTTCCTGATCTTCACCAAGTATTTGAAACTAATTTAATTATCCTGCACCTTGCTCATAATAAAGACTTCCTAAAAAAAGGATTATTTTTTAAAATGCCACAAGTTCTAGCTTCTTGCCCCAGTTAATCTAGTAAAGGCATGGTGAAATATTATCAACAGTAGACTTCATTTTTTTGACTGCTTCAGCCACAATAAAGAGATTATGAAAATTCTAAATGCCTTGCAACTTAAAGCATATAAACTCTATTTTTCAAACTATATGAATAGCTGGAAGAAGCAGCTAAGAGTAAAGGCAAGCAGGGAATTGTAGAATAAAACTTTCATAAAGTCTCTGAGATGTCTAGTGAGGAAGTCTCAGGGCTGACTGTTAGGATGATTTAAAACCTTAAACACCATTTTGTTGACACATAATTCTTTTATATATTTTCAGTATATAAATTGTGAGCTTCTCTAAAGGAAACACAGTTTTTCACAGCAAAAACAAAGGAAAAAGCCTCTAACTCTTATTACATTTTAAGAACTAGATAACTTTGCAAGCGAGTAACCAAGTTTATGAAATCATGTAAGTCAGCACTCTGTGAATCAGTGTGGCAGAAAGCGTTTCCTAAGCAGACTTACTATTGACACATATCTAACCGTTTTCACGTTTAATATCTTTCCTTGTGGTTGTTAATGTACCTCAAAAATATGGAAATGTGAAAAACAGTAGATTCCATGGCTACAAACTGGATGGTAGCTAGCACAGATAGGGCTTTTTTGTTTTTGTTGGTTTGGTTCTTTGCTCTTTCCTTTGAGACCCTGAAAACTTTTGAACAACAGCCAATGGGCTTTCTCCTCCTTTGAAGGAAGTCGATCTGATTTGTATCCCCATTTTCATTAACTGTTATGTCAGAATTGAGGTGGGGCATTTGTTTTATTTTCATTAAATTATAAAAGAATTGATGCTCAATATACATTTATTTAATGTGTATTGAATAAGTAAATGGAATATGAAAGAAGTCAGGGATAGATGGGAGGATGTGGAAGGAATTGGGGCCACCAGCATTTTTTTCCCCAGATTTTCCTGAACTCTTATGCTCCAGTCACATCTAGGTTGACTGCCGTCATGGTATTTTGTAGTGTCAGAGAATCATCTTGTCTATAGTCAGATTAGGTTGGTTAAGAAATCAGAGGGCCATAAGCATGTATTCATCCATTTATCCATTTATTTAACAAAAATTTGTTGAGACAGACTTGCACTCTCAAGCAGCTTGCATTGTAATGGGAAAAACAAACAATAAACAAAGTAACAAATAGTCACTTAATTTTATTAGTCACAAATTCTATGCAGAAAAATAGAGACGGACAAGTGGCAAACAGTGAGTGAGCTACAATTTCAGGTAGAGTGGCCAGGGAGACCAATGACCAAAATGAAGTGAAAGAATTAGCATATGAGTATCTGGGTGAACTCAGAAAAGGCAGGGCAGGGGATCTGCACAGGGAGAATGTGACATGTGCTCCAGGGGCACTAAGTGGACAGTACGAAGAGAAGTGTCTTGACAGCCATGGTGATAACCTTGGATTTTATGCTGTATGTGCTGGGAAACCACTGATATTTAGTCAGACCTCACCTTTAGCTAGAATTTGTAAACTTGAGAATAAATAATCTAGGGCTCAAATGCTTCAAACAGTTTTCATGATATCAACATCAGGCTCACAACAAAGTTTCAATCAATTCTCTAAATGCAATGGCAAGGTCCACACGAGGGAAAGTAGACATTCATATTCTTTTTTTATCATCGCAATCTATCAATGATTTATCAACCCTAATGATGGACCTTAAAACCAACTGACAGCTTCCCATCAACAATGGTTATTCTTAGGATGCTATGAAAGGTGAGTATCAGGAGCAAGCCATTAGGCATCCCAACTCATAGAAGTCCAAGATGGAACTAGGCTTCACTGAAACATGGCCTAGGTCAACTCAGCTCACACTGAGACCCTGGGGCAGTTATAGCAGTTATAGCATCTAACCTGGAAAAAATTTTTCAGACCAGGTTCAACATATAATAAATCTGATGATAAATCAATTTTTGAGAATAGAATTTTACTGCTTTCAAGTATATACATCTTAACTTCTAATAAAATATTCCTAAGGAAAAGTACTTCTTTAATGGCTCATTAATAATGAACAGTGTGTGTGTATGTGTGTATACATCCATATCCATATATAGATGTATTTACAAACACATACACCAATAAAAATTTACTAAAGGTCTCAAAATGAGATACTGGTGCCTTTAAATTGGTACCAATTCTGTGTTAGAGTAGGCCATCAGCAATTTTAAACAAAAATTTTCCCAAGCTGGGGATCTGACTCAGTGATCACATAAGAGGCTCTAGTTTCTATGCCCAGCATGGAAAAATATCCCAAATCTTGGAAGTCTAATTCAGTAAAATTACTGTTTGCCCTCAGCACAGTCCAGGTTGGTGGGGAAGACCTGGACTTCATGCCACCATGCACTCACCCAGTGACCAGGCTCCTACATCTCATGACTCTGCTCTCCTCTAGGTCTTGGAATCTATGCATACAGCCAGTGTGTGGGGAAGTGAACACATGTACAAGTTTTCCACTGCACACTCACACCAGCATTAAAGTACCCCAACCCCTTGATTTTCCTCCAACTTCACCAGTCATTTGTTCTTGGTCTCCTTTGCTGATTTCTCTTCTCATAACTTTTTAATGTTAGGGGATAACAAAGCGTTGGGGAAGTTCTAGGGATCTACCCTGGAGCCTCCTCTCCTCTCTATCTGGAGTCATCTCCTGGTGATATAACCCCATATTTTGACTTTAAATACGTCTTTCTGTTGAAGCCTCCAAGTTTACATCTCAGTTTGGACCTCCCTTTCCAGATTCCAGACTTACCTATCAACCTGCCCATTCGTATCTTTCCTCAGATGTGTAACAGAAACATTAAACCCAGCAAGTCCAAAGTTGAACTCATGAACTCCCCTAAAAACTGCTTCACTTACCACCTTACCCATGTCAATTAATACTTTCTCCCAGTACATCAGACAAAATCTTTGCCATTGTCTTTGATGCCCCTTTCATCCTACAACCTCCTGTTCTATCTTCAGAATATACCCAGCCTCTGACTTCTTTCCTCTGCTTACTGCTGCCATCTGATGCTGGCCACCATCATTTCTTGCCTACATTACCACAATGGTCTTCAACAGATTTCTTTGATTTTACCCTTGATCTTCTACAGTCTTTCTTATCACTGAGGCCTGAGTGATTCTTTTTAAAATATAAGTTATGTGATATCCTTCTATTCAAAACTCTGCAATGGCTTCTCGTTTTCCACTTCACTCAGAGTAAAAGCCAAAGTCATTACAAGGTTTTAAGACCCAAAACTCTCTAGCCTCCCTCCAGCAGCCTGTCCTCATCTCTGCCTACTCCCTCTCTCCTGTATCCTGCTTCAGACAAGCTGAGCCTCATTACTGGTCTTAGAACATGCCAGGCACGTTCCTGCCTTAGTGTTCTTACTCTGCTGAGAATGCTCTTCTCTCTGAAATCTGCCTGATTAATCCCTTCACTTCCTTCAAGTCTATGCTCAAATTATTCTTTTCAATAAAGGTGATCCTGCCCATGCAATTTCATCCCGAACCTCCCCACCTCCCACCTTGCCACACCTGAACTACCTTACTCCTCTATATTTTATTTCATGCACTGAACTTACCACCTTATAACATGTTATAATTTCTTTTGTGTGTGTTTCTTGTTTATTTTTTTCCCAGTCTAAGATTTAAGCTCAAGTGCAGAGATCCTTATCTTCTTTGCTCAAAGATTATTCCCACTTACTTTAATCAATGCCTGACACATAACACTATTCAATAAATAGTTTTCAATGAATGAATGAAGGGTAAACATAGTAGAAGCAGCAGAAAAATCAAAATTTGTTTGATATTCCTGTTACCTGATCCTCTGCCCTTATCTACTATAGGTTCTATTTTCTGTCTTGGTCATATCCATGGACTTTGGACTTCTATTCGTATTTGAGCCAGTTCTTGGTGACTAATGTGGTATTATAGCAATAGCATGAGATATTAGGGTATAGACTTTAAGCCAGCTATGCCTGAACTCAACTCCTGGATCCACCATTTGAATAAGTTATTCTTTAGCCCTCAATTTCTTCAACTATAAAATGGCAATTGTAATAGTTCCTATTTCACCACAAAGTAAGTGTGGTAACAGGTGCTGTGTCTTCAAAACATTTTTATTTGATATCTATTCAGTACTGTTAGCTATCATCCTTAGATAGTATACTTAAATGTTCCTGCCCAGAACAAGGCAACACCTGATTGCTCCACCTCTCTCTGCTTGCCACCTATGGATTAGGTCCTGGGGTATTCACAGAACAGTCAGATTTTTAAGTGGGTTCTGCATTCATAATATATAGAATTTATATGAAACGGAACTATACAAAACTACTGATTTTGTTATCTTTTCTATTTCCTCTCAACTCCCCCCAAATTACTCTGCCTTCCCTGCTATGTTCTGTTTGAATGAATAGATAGACAGACAGATAGATAAAGTGAGGACTCAAGTCTGGCACCAATTCTCCCTGGACGGCAGCAAGATGACAAATGTGCATGAGGAGGTCCCTCATCCAGCTCATCTTTTGTACCAGTACCTGGCTTCTTACCTGATCAACAAATATGTACCTACCCTACAGTATTCCAAGGTGGCACATATTCATTGGTGAACTATCTATTGCTCTCTATTTCTTATTGGTTCTGTATCTCTATATTGAGAGACATGTAGGAAGAGAGAGAAAGAGAGAGAATTTAAGGAATTGGTCTTTTCAGTTGTGGGGGCTGACAAGTCTGAAATCCACAGGGCAAGAGAGCAGACTGTAAATTCAGGTAAGAATTGATTTTACAATGTTAAATCTAAATTCCACAGGGCAGGGCAGGTAGGAAACACAGACAGCATTTACATGCTGCTATCTTTATTGAAAAATATTATTGGTTGAATTTTTTTTCTGGTCCTGGGATCAAACTCAGGATCTCTTGCAAGCTAAGCAAGTGCTCTACCACTTAGTTATACTCCCATCCTAGAATGGACACAACCCACAGTACCTTAAAATTGTTTGGAAACAGGATAAGTTTAGATGTAATTACTTAAGATGACATTGTACTGGTATAGAATGGGACTCTACTCCAATGACTTGTGCCCTTGTGAAAAGAATGCTATGTAAAGAGATAGACATGCACACAAGGAGAACACCATTTGAAAATCAGAATTATGCTGCCACAAGCCAAGAAATAACCAGAAACTCGGAAAGAGAGCTGGAACAGATCCTTCTCTAATGTTTTTAGTAAGAACATGTCTGACACCTGGATCTTGGACCTTTAACCTCCAGCCTGTGAGAAAATAAATTTCTGTTGTTGAAGCCACTCTATCTGTGATATTTTATTACAGTAGTTCTAGCAAACTAACATACCCAGTAACCCAGAACTATCCTGGATTCCTCCCTTTCTCTTTCAGTCTTCAATTGGTCATCATATCCTGCCTATCCTCAAATTAAAAACAGCTGTCCATTCTGGTTTCTTCCCTCCTTTTATTTCAGGCCCTTATCTCTCACCTTATATATTATATTCTCTTAAGTGGTCTCCCTGGGTTTAGCCTCTTCTTTCTCCAATCCTTTTTTCCATACTGTATCCAGATTCATTCTTAAATTATAAACTAAATATATCTCACATCTGGTTGGAATCCTCTGTTGACTCCACCTCATAAGCTGCAGAAGTTGCCTTTCTTATCATTGCAGTCAAGGTCTTCAACACCTAGACCCAACCTTGCTTTGCAGCTTATTCTCTACTTTGCTTCTTTTCACTTCATCTTTCTTTTAGCTATGCCAAACCCCTCTAATTTTTAAAATAGACTATGATCTCTCATGCCACTGACTTTGCCACTAATCTCTTCAACCTTATGCAACCAGATCCTTGTTCTTTGATTTAATGCCTTTTCCAAATGGTTACCCTGCATTGTCCAACACTATGCTTCTCTTCCCATCCCAAGTTCAAATCAGACTGAAGTCAGTAACAGAGGAGAAGTTCAATATTAGTTCGTAATTCCAAAACAACATGTAGTGGGAACATAGGGAGGATTAGGTCCAGAGGAGGGTAGAAGGTAACTAGTTTAAAAATATAGTGAGGACAACGGCATACAGCAGACCAGAATTTGGGGTTGCTGTTACAGAACTAGCTTCATATCTTCTTGAATCCCTGGGACATATCTCAATATTTTTTTACCTGGCCTTGTGCTCAGGAATTTTAGCAAAGTTGCAGTAGCACATTGTGTGCAAGACTCAATTCCAATAGCCAAATACATTGACTTGATTAAGTACAATAAATAAGAAGATGGTGCTATATAGAATAAAAGCTATGGCAATGCCATTTAAGATTTGCTAAGACTATACACTTGCCAGTTTTACCACCAGCTGCTCAGGAAAACGAGAAAAGTATGATTCCAACTGGTCAGTGGTTAGAAGGTAATATTCAAAATATCCTACCACATGGATAAACAAGAAAATAATTAGAAATCAAAATGTTAGAGAATTCTGCAGTGAGCATGAGTGTAATCCTCAGGATAAACAACACTTGGTTGACATTTGACTGAATAAATTAAAACCCAAAGTAATTTGAATAAAAATTCAAGACATGTATCAGAGAAGTTCAGGACAGGAAACAAAAGATGGAATCTTCCCCTTGCCATTCAAACTCCACTGGAATTTATAGGTAGGCTTGGAAAGAAAGGTCAAAGAACTTTTTTTTTTTTTTTTTTTTTTTTTTGAATTACTGTCCTACAGCACTATGGGATGAACTTCATTGTAGCAAGGCCATAACTTGACTCGAGAAATCCATTAAGCTAAAATGTGTGCATTCAAGATAGTGTGTTGAGTGAAATTACCATACTCATAGCAAATAAAAAGTCAATCCAAACCATCCACCTTGTCTCATGTTTCCTTGAAACAAGATTAATAATAACAAATCAAAGACATTCTACTAGCCTTTCATTACACTCTGTAAAAGAGCAACAATAACCAGCTACCCAGTTATGGTGCTGGACATCTGACTGTCACATGCAATAGTGTTGGTACACACACGCGCACACACACACACACACACACACTCACACCCCACATAAACAATGTTTTTCTCTGCATAAGAGGAACTTCAATTTCATGAGGTATACAGAACTGACTCTATAGATGATCTTTTTACCCTGCAGAAAATATTTCCTGCAACATAGATAATATCATGACACTTTCAGAGAGTTTGAGTGTTTGTATTTTAGGTTTACAGAAAAGTTCCAACATCAGCAAATCTGATTCTCCATGTTTAAAGTATTTGTTGGGTCTTACACATACACACACACACACACACACACACGAGTAAGTTTTTGTTTTCAGGGGTCTTTAAAAATACTTGAGCTGATGGTTATATCACTGGGGTGACCACAAGACTTGGGGTTCTGGCTTGCCCAAAATATCCTCATTTATATGACTGTTGCACTTGGTATTTATTTAGAGGAGAAAACCACAGATACTCAGAATTCTTATTGGAGAAAATGCAGTATGAAAGGTTTGTCCTAGTGACCACTGAAGATACAGCAACTCAATAATAGTACAGAGTGAGCAAGGCCATTGCCTAATATATCAAATCCATCAAGAAAAATAATTACATCCATATCAATTATTGGTCTATTAGAAATAAAGACCTGGTGGAAGGACACTATCCAAAGGTGATTGTCTAGTGCTTTCAAAATAAATGTCTTATCTCTGCCTTGGCATTTTCTGTACCATCAAAAGGCTATTATCCCATGACAGTTCCATTCCACAGACATTAACATTAGATACCAATTCTTTCTAAAGGCTCTTTACAATGCTTTGTCTCATTTGGTGGGTTTGCCAAATGTTCTTCACATTTCATTAATAAATTGACCCACACAAGTCCCTTAGGACTCTAGGGAAAATTAAGTTTCATTCTTTTTTCTTCTTCTATTCTAATTAATACGATTAAGAATGAAAAGATGCTATCAATAGATCAATCAAGTCTAGTAAATTAGGCAGCACAATTTAAATGAAATAACATTAAATGGACAGACTATATTAATAAAAATAGCTATATGCCACGTGTAGCTATATTTAATGGTTGTATACCAACTGTTATGCTAAGAGCTTTGCATATTTTTTTTGTTTTGTTTTTGCACACAAAAATCTTTCAAGACAGTATTATTTGTTCAGATTACAGTTGAAGAAACCAAGGCTTGGGGTGTTAACTGAGTGCTGAATTCAGAATCTCAGTCTGTTTGACTTTAAAGCCTTGGCTTGTAAACATTCTGCTTTTTTGTGTGTTTTCAGTAGTATATTCTAGAAATATCTCAAACATTGATTTAAGGAAAACCATATAGACACTTCAGGCCTCAGTTTTCCTACTGGTAAAAAGAGATAGATAGATCTCCCAGGGCTTCCTCAGATGAGATGATCTTAACATCTTACGGTAAAACTAGAAGTTCTATCTTTAGGTGATGACTAAAGGTGGTGGTGAAAAATGAAAGTACATCATTAGACAGGAGAGTCATATTGCAAACATCTTACCAGATCATGTTATTTTCCAGCCTCTATCTTTTCAGTTGCTCCAGGTGGATGTTAACTTCTTATTTATAAAAACACAATACAGATCCCTAACCTCCATAAAGTCCTGCTCAAACCTGTTCCAAACAACTGCCACAGCTGTATGTAGAAATGACACTGTGCACCTGGACTTTTGTTCATTAAATGTTCTACTTGCTCCTAGTTGATATTTCACTTGATTTTATTTTTTCATAGGAAAATGCATCATAAGCCCTTGAATTTATGGGCCAGCAACAACTAGCCCATTGTCAATGGTACCTCCTGGCCTGTTCAGAAAGGAAAAGATTGTAACAAAATGATTATAAATCCAAGAGAGCCTCCATTTTTAACTTTTGTCAGTAGCCCCAAACTAGCAACATGCTGGTTCAACATCCTGTCCCAGAGCCAGGTCTGCCTTTATACACACATAATGGAGGAACTGAGGTTAAGGAACATTAGCAGAGTTGACCTGGATGGACAGAGAACCATTTTGCAAATGACAAAGAGACTAAGGAAGGTGCAGAATTAGCAACGCTTATGAGCTGGAAGGAACCCTGAGGACCTATTTGGCTCAAACGACCACCTGCTAGAAAGTCAGTGGCAAACTTTTCAATACAAGTGAGGGAATCTGACTTTCTCAAGATGAAACATTTTACAGGATTGTTGTCCAGCCACAGGGAAAGGGAAGAAAGAGAGAAAACTTTGATGAGATGCTCAAAGGCAGAGCAAGTGTCCACTCTCCCTCCTCTGCTCCTCTCTGGGTAACAGCCTGAAACAGTAAAATGGTCCTTCCCAGGGTGAGGTAGATGACCCCAGTGCCAGCCACTCCATTCCCCAATGCACTCCCTCAGCGCCTCACACCATGGAAAACACAAAGCCTCCCTGTAGATTCAGCTCAGACACTTCTGCAATTTCACTTAAATGTAGTATTGATATTGTTCTTGTTATAAATTTTATAGTATTAAGACATCAAGTCCATATCTCAATATGATTTTCATTTTCTTTTCTTTCTTTTTTTTTTGGAAACTAAAATCTAAAGTCATTTTTGTAGACATATTTAAAATATCTACTTTCCATTATGATGTCAATAGGAAATTATGTTTTGACTCTGAGGAATAGATTTATAGATAGATCTAGGAATTCAGTGGTACATAGGTTGAGGAACCCTGTACAACTTGATATATTCAGGGTTTTGAATATACCAGAATGATAGAGCTGGGGAGGAAGGGAATCATATTTAAATAAGATCTATGAGAAATGAGGCTAATTCCCTTAGTGTAAGGGTTAATCCCAAGGTTGATTAAAACCTTAGATTGAATAGTAGTTTCCCTCCTATGGATAAGGAAAAAAAGAAAGTGAAAAGCAGACTTGGTAGTGGAGAAGGGAAGAAGTTATTTGATAGTCTTTAATTCTAAGTCACTTGTTCCTAGTCACTTCTTCAAGTAGTCTTATACAAAACTATTTTGGCCTATACCCATAAAACTTAAGTGAAAGAAAACTAAACCATTAAATTGCATTAAGGCTCTGTTCTGACAATTTAAGACAAAAATATTCAGAGTGAAGGTTGCTTCTCAATCCTTTAATCATCTGTTATGTCCTGACATTCTAGGGGTCTCAGAAGAGTGCATGACAAATAATGTTCCATATGTGCAGTTAAAACTATCTGCAACAAGGGTAAGTGACAACTGAAGCACCCTGGCTCCAATGATTAATATCAACACACTGGAGCCATCTCTTCAGTGACCTACATGATGGATAAAGTCACACAAAAACCCCATGAGCTGGCCTGGTTGTGTGACCCAGAGAGACAGCTCTGATCTCCACCCTCTTGAGGCAATGGGGGGAGATGTTCACAGTTCACTCATTGTACAAATTTTCCTGGAGGTTTTTGTACACAATTGTTGATTATCTGCCTGCAAATTATCCAAATCAGAATCTAGCACACTCCCCCCACCATCTTACCAGGTGTGATTACTGAATTAATCCATATCAGCTACCACTTTTTTAAAAAATTAGCTAGAAAAAATGAACTTCCCAAGACCCCTTACAGTATAATTCACCACTATATTCAAATGGGTTTTCTGTACTTCTGAATTATCTGCACCTTTTCAAGTGCAAACACAGGGCAGCTATAAACAGTTTCATTGTGCTTTCTCTCCTGTAAGACACACAAACACACTCATGTATTCAAATACCCATCATGTATATCAATCCTCCCATGCAAACTATGGACAGTTGAAAAGTTAGGCAAAATAATACACTCTATGAGCTCTGAGAATATTTTGGCATTGATAAGAAAGGTAAGTTGAAAATTATCAATCAGTGTACGTGAAAATAAGTAATTTTGGTGCTGGTACAAGGTTCACCTCCTGATGATCAGAGTAAATTCTAGAAGCTTTTGTGCTTGAAAACACCAACAATTTGCTATTGCTAAATATCAATAAGCAGCCTTTGTATATAGTATTCCTTCCCTATTGTGTTTTGTTTTAAATATTGAGTCATGAAAGGGTAAATTCTTTCCTGCATCCATACTGGGAATTTATGTATGTGTACATACTACTGGAATTTCTCCAATGACATGATAAAAAAATTTTCAGATTTAAATGTATCCTCAATCACTATAAAAAATCATGCCAAACAAGTTAAAATATATTCAAGTCCTTACGGGAAAATGTTTTAAAAGAAAGTTGTGCTTTATTTAATGAGAGCAATGTTTTGCTACAAAGAGAATCATTTTTATGCTTCAACAACCAAATATTTTCTGTTATATGCATGTGTGACATGAATGTACAATTTGGGGCAGTTATTCAGAGTCAAGTCCCTAATATTCAGCATTATTCTTTATCCTATCACACTGCACCCTTTCTTAATCACACTATATGTAGTTGCTCATATAAATTCTGTAACTGAAAAAGGGAAGAAGGAAATCTAACAGAAAATTTCTTGCCAGATGGAGAAAATTGAAACATTACCCTTGTTTCTTTGCCAGCACAGATCCATTTTGACAAGCTGGAAATGATTTATGGGGAAAAAAACGTATTTACACTGGCAGAGATGTTATTAATTGCCATACAATGTTCACATTTTTGCATTGTTTTGTATATGATTACTCACTAGGCTTAAATATACAGTCCAAATATGTGGGGGTTTTTTTGCATGCTGATTATTGTATGACAGACAAACTTACAATACATGATGCATGCTATAAATTTCATTTAAACCTTCCCAGACAAAACCATGGCAAAGACCAGACAAAATAGCAAACCCACAAACAACATTCAAAGATCAGAGGTCATTATGTGTGTTTGTATACACACAGGTATACACAGGGATGCAAATGGCTTTAAAGGATTGTGTAGCGTATAAGGGAGTTGATGAATAATATAACACTTTCCTTGCATAAAAATATTACTTCTATTACTTTTCATAGTAACTGTTGTGACATGAAACTACTACTAAAAGAAGACCAAAAAATGCTTGAACATGAAAATATTAAAGCAATATATAATTTCTATGCTAGAGAATTTTGCATCATAAAAGACTTCTATACTTACTTTTACAGTAGAAGTTTGGAAGAATTTGTTTTAGGTACTTTATTTCAAGTGTTCTAAAAATAATCTTTGTAGGGGAATTTTTCATATATGTGTGTGGGGGCACACACATGCACACACACACACACACACACACACACATATTGGGTAATAAGAAAAAGAAAAATTAGGCTATTTAGTGAAAATAAAGGCAATTGCAATAATGACAAGGCGATTAATCATAGGAACTGACCACTAGCTGTCTACCTGTTTATTGCTCTTACAATACTGTCACTTTTTTACACTAATATAGATGGATATATTTATTACTACTTGCAATTCCAGATTTTAATCTCATATTAGAAAGATGTTCTCATATAACAGCTACTTTGTCTGGGAATCATTTATAATATATCTGTGTCCATTGAGGACATTCTATGATACCCTTATTTCTAGTTGTGGAAATTAATTTTGAAGGTCTCAATTCCAAGCAGTCATATCAGCATTCCTATAAGCATTTGTACATAGTTGTCCCTTAGGTTTAATGCTTTAGTAGCACAGTCTCTCTGCAATTAGTTTTATGCTTCTTAAATGTAAATCAGATGTAAGTCTCTATAAACACTCACTCTCTATAGTGTTTTGCAGAGTGTTTCCATTGTATTAGGTTACTCTAGGAGGCTAATAATTCTAAATATGAAACAAAACCATGTGTATGTGCCAAAACTATAATTTAGCTGTTTATGATTTACCCAACTCCATTTTTACTTGAGAAAATGGATTCAATATGTCTATTTGAAATTAGTTCATAAATAAGAGCTTATTGTGAGTGATTAATGAGTGTAGTCCTGCTTACATAAGATTAATTCCCTCCAAGAGCAGTCTATCCCACTGGGAATTTGGATATTTGCCTAAGGCCCCCTTGTGGGTGGTCTTCACTTTTCCAAGATGGGACACCCCATAGGAAAGCAGAGTCTTACAGCTGCCAAATGTCATGTTTAAGCTACTTCTTTTACTTATCTTTCCTCGGAACTCTTTTTTAAGTTTCAACCCTAAGATCTGAGAAGAGGCCTAGTTTCATAGGATTTGGTAGCTTCATACCCCTGCAAATGTAATAACTGGCTCAAGAGGCTTTTACTGAGCATATACTTCCTATCTAGCACACAACTAAACATCACAGGTAGCAGGAATCATAATTTTTGAAAAATCACTGCTACTGTTATTTTAATTATAATGTAAAGCATTTAGAACTGTCTGATACACAGAAAGCAGTTATGAGTATGGACTACTATTTTTATCCAGAGTATACTTGCTTTATGGTAAGACCCTTTATTCAAGATTAAAGAGAGCCCAAAAATGCTAAGATGGCTATAAGTACATATTTGGTTGTTTTTGTAACTCAGCTGTGAAGCTAACATCAGGAACTTTGTCTACTCTTCTCTGTTGCAAACAAAGGGCTGGAACTTAGTAGGTGCACAATGGTTCTTTGTTGAAGTGAACTTAAATTTTTGCAATATTTTAGAAATGAAGGTTGTCTTAAAAACTAACCATTTAAGATTGATTGAATGGGCACATAATTCTTGGGGAGAAAAGCTTTCTTTTGTCCCAGGATAGCTCAAAATGTAGCAGGAGCTGGAGAACTTACACCAGGACCTGTGGTAAGGACACAGGGAGAGCTACATGAAGATTGATGTCCGAGAGAAGAGCAACCATCACTGAGCAGGAAATCTCAGTATTAGGAACTGTGGGGGGAAATTGGCCTGTATATTCCAGTTGCATGTTGCAGAAGCATGACACACATTTATCAATTGTTTGTTGACCCACCCAGCCTGCAAACACCTTCCTTAGTGGAGAGTAATTCCAAAAGAGGAGGAAATCAGGGCTAAATGGAATCATGCAATTCCTTTCTTCTCCTCCCAGGACCAGGTTGGAGACACAGACCCAGGCTTTTCATGGAAATGAAGGGCCCAGGTGGTTATTGGCAGTGGTTTGGGATGGAGTATCCAGACACACAGGAGCAAGTGGCAACTGGGAACAGTGTCAGTAGCAGCTTCCCAAGTCAACTAATTCTGCAGCATTCTTCTGTAGAATTTATTGCCAAGTGTCTTTTGGCCTCTGCCTATATTTTGAGCCTAGTTCTTAAGACTTCCTGGTTATTCTATGAAATATTCTTCCAATGCATTTCTTTTCTGCTTCAATTAAATGCAGTTAGTTTTCCTTATTTTCAACTAAGAACCCTAATTAGTACAAGAACGGAGCCAACTGCCTATGTCATTGTTACCCAAACTTATGACTGTCCAGGTCTAGGATCCTGTGATACTTGCTGGTGATGTGACCTTCAGCATGCTAACTTGTTTCCAGATGCTAAGAATAGTGATAGCAGTATCTCAGAGAGTTGTAACAGGATTAAATTAAATAATGACTATTAAGTACTTAGAAAAGTTCACAGTAAATAGTGCACAACATAGCCTATTATTATTGACTATTATTAATGAAGTAAGTATAACAATGCGACTCCAAGACCTCATGGATGTAGTTTATCCTGCTTCTGTTTCACATCTCACCCTGTCATCTCCTCACCAATGGAAATCTTTTGATCACATTTCAACAGCATGTCTGAGGCACCACATACAAAGGAGAATTTTAGGGAATACCTTTATAAACACATGCAATACTTTTCCCACGTGTTAGATTTTACACATCTTCATGGAAATAGAAATATAAGTTGACTTTTATAGTCTGCCTTCTCATGCTCTTTTATCTCATAATCAGATTGCAGACCTGAGTAAGGTAAGACACTGCTCTTATATTTCCTATGTATCCTCACAATGTCGAGCACATAATAGGTGCTAAATATATGCTCATTGATTGATAGTCAGTATTTAATTTGATTACTAGAGCCATCTGGGCCATTTAGTGGCATAGTTCGCACCCAACCATCTGGAACTCCCTCTGACCTCAGTCTGGTCCCCATTAGCTGGGACCAGTGACACACACCACAAAGTCACCGAGAGATGTAAAAGTATGGCTTATAACAATCTGCCTAACTTGGGAGAAGAGAATCCAATTCAGCTTTCTCCTCTAAGCCCCAATTACTTTACACAGTTGAATAATCCAGTTTCAAAACAGAACTAGTCAGGTAACAACAGCTTTCCTAAGGAGTTTCTGGTCTAGTGCTCTATATTACCCTGGTATGGGAAGCTATGAGATTTGCTTCCTGATTCCTTCCAGAAGCACTGGACTGATGAGCTTCAGTATCATCTTTTCCCCTTTGGGAGAATCCTGTCACTGATTCTTCTCAGCATACACTTTATTATCATCCAAGTTCCCAAAGGCACTGAGAATATGTGATTAAAGGAATTCCCTACTGTCACATATACAATGAATCTAACTGGCTTTATTATCTAGCAAGATTATTTTTTCTCATTCAATCAAAGATTTCCTGGTTGGAATTAAAGTCTCTCACCAAATATTCCTAATTCAACCTCACTTTTGGGATATCAAATTGGGGCTATACAGGTCAAGTGCTGAGCTGCCCACATTCTGGCTGTTCCAAGATCTGGTTTTCATGAAAAACCCTTGTAAGTTTTGAATATTTTAGAGTTGCATGTATAAACTGAATTCAGAATTCCCAAATCTTCAATACAAAGGTGAAATTTGAGGGCAATCATAGCAAAAATGATACTCCCCTCATTCCTATTTAATGACTTCAATTCCATATGTCCATTTATAAGTGAGTGAAGAACATCTAAACACACTCTTTCCTCCTCCATTAGTCTCATTGTATCTCTTAATTCTCCTACCAATTGCCCTCAACCCCTAAGTGATGGATGGAAGAAATGATCAGGTAAAAGAAACCAATCCGAGGTCTTCAAATCCCTGACCTTGAAAATAAAAATAAGTATGATGAAAATTAACATTCTCAGGCCCAGAGGACCACTTTTCTGGTATTAATTTTTCAGTTTGAGTTAGCTACTCCTGTGTTCCTAAACAACCATGGTTGCCCTTCTGTCAAAGTACTTTTGACCTTGCATTGAAATTGCTGACTTCTGGGGCTGGGGAGATAGCTCAGTTGGTAGACTGCTTGCCTCACAAGCACAAGGCCCTAGGTTCAATCCCCAGCACCTCAAAAAAAAAAAAAAAAAAGAAAGAAAGAAAGAAAAGAAAAGAAATCACTGTCTTCTTATCTACCTCTATCATGTAAATAAGGGCTATTGTCAATTTTCATGTCTTCATTGCCAGGGATAAACCTGATATATAAAGATTATAGATTGCAACAATTAACCATACATTTCTCCCATCCAGTTATGTACCACCCTCTTCTTTGCAAGGATAGTTTCCTGCAACTGCCTTCAATAGGTGGAGGTTTGAGCTGGGGTGTAACTCAGTGGTAAAGCACTTGCCTTACAGGTATGAGGCCCTGGGTTCAGTCTCCAGCACTGGGGCACAGAGATTCAGGGAAGATGCAGAGGATATACAGAGTTTCTTTCCCTAAATCTTTAATCTAAACTGACCTAAAAACTTGTCTGAACCAATAGAGTGAAGCAGAGTAATAATGTTCCAGTTCAAAGTCATGGCCTCCAGAGGCATAAACTCTGTTTTCATTCTCTTGAAGTGATGTTGCCACCTTGTGAAGATGGATAGGCTAGTCTTTTTATGGGTGCGAGGCTGTAGGGAGTGGAAACAAGCCATTCCAGCTTAGCATCCTTGACATCCTTGACAGTAGGTAAGAACCATTTGCTAAACATGTGAGTGAAGCTATCTTAGGTCATCCAACCCTGATTGAGCTGCCACATCTTACTGTAGCCATGTGGGTGACCCAAGGTGAGACCAACAGATGAACCACCCAGCTGAGCCTAGTCAAAAATGCAAACCCACAGAACCATGAGTAAATAAAAGAGTTAACTGTTAAGTGTTAAGACATAGGTTTTTTTTTTTTTTTTTTTTTTTGGGGGGGGGTCAATGTTTGTTTTGATTTTTATCTATTTGTTTTTGGAGATATGATCTCCCTATGTTGCCAGAATGAACTTGAACTCCTACGCTCAAGATGAACACCTCATCTCAGCCTCCAAAGTGCCTGGCACTACGGTCATGAACCACAAGACCCGATTAAGACATTGATTTTGAAGGTAGTTTGTTATGCAGCAATAGAAAATGATTCTGTGAGTGTCCAGTGTAGGATGGTTAAGAGAATAAATAAATTAATTAATTAATTAATTAAGAACAGTGGGGAAATTCATCATACAATCGCAATCCCTTGTCCTTGTAGCCAGTCCACATATTAGCAGAATGGTTTAGCACCTACTTGATGTGCCAGCTCTATCTGTACTTCTTGTGGTAATGCTCATACAGATCTCAAGGTACTACATCCTACCATCACCTAGACATCCTAGTAGTTTTACACAGAATCATTAGAAGACTTGCTTTCTCATCTCAAATCTGTCACTTGATAGATGACTTTTGGAATAGTCATAACCTGTCTGAATAAGGTGAATGGACATCCCAGTTTGCCTGGGAACCCCAATTTAATGTTTCTTTCACTCTCAAAGCGACACAAAAGTATCTTTATCCTTGAGTCTCAGCTTCTTACAAATGAGAACTAATGTTAAACCAGAAAATAACAGGGCTGTTTTCAGGAGTAAACAAAATAACACAGGTGTAGGTAATGAAACACTGTACAATAATAGTAAGGCATTACTTATTAATAGTACCGATAAATACCCCTGGAGGGAATTGTGGTGTGGAAAGGAAATTAAAACTCAATTACCTCAAAAGAGTCTCCCTTCTCCCTACTATGATTATAATGACTACAATCACATCCTGAGTGTCTACTAGGTTTCAGGCACCAAAGGAAGCAGGTTATATGTGACAAATTCCCCATCACTTCATCTACTGATCAATATAAATGAATCTTATTCATAGCAAACAGCTCAATTTCTCTTCCATCTGGTTTCTGGTTTATGTGCAAAACAAATTAAGGAATGCGACTGGACATTTGTTTCAAAGTTCACAAAGGATGTTTAGTGGTTAAGAAATTTCACTAACACTTTTTGACAGAAAGCAAATATATCTAGATTTCATGTAATCAAGATAGAAAAGTTTTATCATCTTGATAAAATACTTTTATACATACATTAACTCATTAATCTACAAATCTTTGTCATTTTCCCTGTTTTGGTGGATGATGAACTTTGAGGCCTAGAAAAGTTAACTTGCTTAAAATCACTCATTCAGCAAGTAACAGACTCAAACCAAAATCTGTTTAACTTCAAAGGTCTCCTTTGCTGCAGATAGCTCAGTGGTAGAACACTTAGCATGCAGGAGGCCCCGAGTTTGATCCCCAGCACAACAAGTGAATAAATTTTAAAATAAACTTGTCTAAAGATGAACAATAGATTCTTTTTATGGTAGACAAAAAAATGTATATATCATTACAAAAAATTAGCTTTTCAAATTGTTTAAAAAAATGTTATCAGGAATCGATAGATCAGATTAAAATTAAAGACCAGCAATTTGTAAAATCAAGGTGGTTTTAAGATATAAATGGGTAGGTTTTAGTGGAGTGCTAGCTGAGGGGAAAACAGCAGGCACACTATTCAAATAGAGAGGGGAAAAGTGGGATAACAGGAGAGGGTACGCAGGAAAACAGCGGGGCAGGATAGAAATTGTTCAGACACTGAGTCAAATAAAGGAAACCCAGGCAAGGGAACTTCTCACATGGTTACCAGTTTGGAAAAAGGTCTAGAAAGGTGAAGAAAGCAAGCCTAGAAAAATATATCTTTCACTTTGCTGACAGGGGCTTGCTCAGCCTTCTCCATTTTCAACTAAAAGAAGCTATGTTTCAGGTCTAATTCATGGGCAGAAACACTAATGTCCTCCCATTATCCATTGATGGGTACTTTATACTTGTTTTACTGTGGCTTAATAAATAAATTAGAACATAGCTAAACTTGTTCAACAGCCAGTCATTAGTGCAGTTAGATCTACTGTTCAGAAAACTGAAGGGCTATTGACTCTGTTCAGTTTAATGAAGGAAAATGAGTCACAGGAGATCTGGGCAGGAATGACTCATAGTTCCACTAGCAGCCTTCTCTCCATTGTAAACTACTTTCCATCATTGTAGTCAGCAAGAAGCTAAAAGAATGTTGATGTTTCTTTCCTGAATGGTTAACTTCCTGAGTTCAGACACACTGAAATTGTGGGCAACAGGAAGTCAACATATCTAAAGTAAGAGACCAATTACACAGAAAGCTAGCAGGCAGTCAGGTTTCTCATTAGCCTTTTGGAAACTGAGTGTGGCATTATCCTGAGAGGAGTCAGGAACCCAGCTTATAGAGAAGGGTCTTCTGATATCATAACGATGGAAAGGGAAAGCTCTTCTTCAGATGAACACCACACATACTGAACAATGTTATCACATATCTAGAATAATTTTTCCACAAAGTTCTCAACTGAGTTTTGGGTTTATCTCTTTTCCATGGCTTAGTCTTGGAGTAGAGATGCTGGTGATACAGTTATATGTGTTATTAGTAAGCGAGAATAAGAAAATTTCATTTTTCAAAAGAATTTTGAAATATAGAGGCGATGAGCAGTCATAGACAACTACAGGACTATCCAACAATAAGATTCAGCCAGTTAAGGCTATGAGAGGAGGTAGATTCTTATGAAGAAGGATATTGGATCATGATGATTCATAAATTACATGCAACTCTTGACTTAAAGGAACAAAAGAGCTCCAGGAGGTTCAAGATGGCGGACTAGAGGGCGACTGCATTTCATGTTGCTCCAGGACTCAAGATTCAAAAGAGGAGATAGTGACTTGGGACCAACTCAAAGCCGCCGGGTGAGTTTCTCCCATAGGGGAGGCGTCCCCGATGGGGCAGTAGCCCCGGAACGCAGAGAACTTTGTGAAGTAGAGTGACTCGGCGGGTCGCCCCTCCCCCGCCAGAGCGGTAAACACGGACAGCGAAGCGGAGCGAAAAATGGCGGATTGAAGTTTCCAGGACCGCGGGCAGATTCTCTAACCTAAGGAGACTCGTCTGTGAAGGGTGAGGCTCCCAAGCCCAGGAGGGAGGTCCGGGCCCCTGGGAACGTTGCCTGCGAAGGCTGCCCTGCCCAGGCGGCAAGACACACCTCCCCCGCTGGAGCAGTGAACTCAGAAAGCGGGGAACTTTGCAAAGGAGGTTGTGCGACACACCGCTTGGTTTTGAAGCGATCTGCCAGGGCTCCAGCGGCTGCCAGAGAAAGAGTGGCTGCCAGAGAAAGAGAACGTTGCCTGCGAAGGCTGCCCTGCCCAGGCGGCGAGTTGTTTGGATCCAGCAACCGCCTGAGCAACAAGGAGGGGACTGCCCAGAGGATGTGGAGGTACGCAGTGAGTGCCTTGGTCTCCAAGCGCCCACACAGAGCACCGGGTGGCTGTCTGGAGGAAGAGACGAGCGACGGGTCACTGGGGCTTGGAACATATGTACGAGGCTCCAAGTGACTGGTCAGAGGGCGGGTCGCATAGCCAGGCGATTAGGTGCATAGCAGGGTCCGGTCCAGGGACCTAGGCACCTTTTCTTGAATGAACTACACAGAGACAAGCTGAGGGGCGAAGTGAAGGTTCCAGGACTTCGGGCAGCTTCTCTAAGAAGGGACAACCTAAGGAGACTCGTCTACGAAGGGTGAGGCTCCCAGGCCCAGGAGAGCTACACAGAGACCAGCTGAGGGGTGGAGCGAAGGTTCCAGGACTTCGGGCAGCTTCTCTGAGGAGGGGCCACCTAAGGAGACTCGTCTGCAAAGGGCAGGGCTCCTAAGCCCAGGAGGTAGGTCCAGGCCCCTGGAAACATTGCTTGGGAAGGCTGCCCTGCCCAGGCGGTAGTTGTGGACTGAGGGGAACCTCTAGGAGGGGAACTGACTAGCGAGACCTCCCCACCGGGTGGGTCTTCCCCACCAAGTGAGGTTTTCCCACAAAGACGGTAAAACCAGAGACACAGGCCCAAACAGGCATTGCCTCAGCCCGCAGTCTAGTTCCCCTTTGGATGACCATTGGTCAACAAGTAGAGGCACCTCTGCCCTCTAGCAGGGAATATACCCCACCTGAAGACCACCACCCCTAGAGAGTCAGCTACCTAGGGGAACACCGAAGTATCAACTTCCTCTAAGACTTCAGGCTACTGAAGGATAAGAGGGGATACACTAGCAATCTTCAGGGACATTATAAGTCAATAGAGGAAATCTGCAACATCTCTGCAGTCCACTGATACCTGAACAATATGAGAAAACAAGGGAAGAAAATGCCTCAAACAAATCTGGATGTTATATCAATAAAATCCAATGACAGCATGGCAGAAGAAATGTCAGAAAGGGAGTTCAGAATGTATATAATCAACATGATAAGGGAAGCAAACGATGAAATGAAAGAGCAAATGCAGGCATTGAATGAACGCACCAATAGACAGTTAAAAGAGCAAATACAGGAAGCAAAAGACCATTTCAATAAAGAGTTAGAGATATTGAAAAAAAACCAAACAGAAATCCTTGAAATGAAGGAAACAATAAACCAAATTAAGAACTCCATAGAAAGCACAACCAATAGGATAGAACACCTGGAAGACAGAACCTCAGATATTGAAGACAAAATATTTAACCTGGAAAACAAAGTCGAACAAACAGAGAAGATGGTAAGAAATCATGAACAGAATCTCCAAGAACTATGGGATATCATGAAAAGGCCAAATTTGAGAATTATTGGGATTGAGGAAGGCTTAGAGAAACAAACCGAAGGAATGAACAACCTATTCAATGAGATAATTTCAGAAAATTTCCCAAATCTGAAGAACGAAATGGAAAATCAAGTTCAAGAGGCTTACAGGACTCCAAATACACAAAATTACAACAGACCCACACCAAGGCACATTATAATGAAAATACCTAACATACAAAATAAAGACAGAATCTTAAAGGCTGTGAGAGAAAAGAACCAAATTACATTCAGGGGGAAGCCAATACGGATATCAGCAGATTTTTCAATCCAGACCCTAAAAGGTAGAAGGGCCTGGAATAACATTTTTCAAGCCCTAAAAGAAAATGGATGCCAACCAAGAATCTTATACCCAGCAAAACTTACCTTCAGATTTGACGACGAAATAAAATCCTTCCATGATAAACAAAAGCTAAAAGAATATACAAAAAGAAAGCCAGCATTACAGAACATTCTCAGCAAAATATTCCATGAAGAAGATATGAAAAACAAAGAAGCAAATCAGCAAAGGGAGGAGATATCCTAAAGGAACTCTCAAATAAAGAGGAACCAAGTTGTGTCAAAAATAAGCAAATAAATGAATAAAATGAGTCAAATAACCGGGAATACAAATCATATCTCAATAATAACCCTGAATATTAACGGCCTGAATTCATCAATCAAAAGACATAGACTGGCAGATTGGATAAAAAAGAAAGATCCAACAATATGTTGCCTGCAAGAGACTCATCTCTTAGAAAGAGATACCCATAGACTAAAGGTGAAAGGACGGGAAAAAACTTACCATGCACATGGACCCAGCAAAAAAGCTGGGGTATCCATCCTCATTTCAGATAAAGTGGACTTCAAGCCAAAGTTAATCAGAAGGGATAAAGAAGGACATTTCATAATGCTTAAGGGAACCATAAATCAGCAAGACATAACAATCATAAATATCTATGCCCCAAACAGTGGCTCACCCATGTATGTCAAACAAATCCTTCTCAATTTCAGAAACCAAATAGACCACAATACAATAATACTAGGTGATTTTAACACGCCTCTCTCACCACTGGACAGATCTTCCAAACAAAAATTGAACAAAGAAACCATAGATCTCAATAACAAAATCAATAATTTAGACTTAACAGACATTTATAGAATATACCATCCAACGAAGAGTGAATACACTTTCTTCTCAGCAGCACATGGATCCTTCTCTAAAATAGACCATATATTATGCCACAAAGCTAATGTTAGCAAATACAAGAAGATAGAGACACTTCCTTGTATTTTATCAGACCATAATGGATTGAAACTAGAAATAAATGAAAGAGCAAAAAACAGAAATTACTCCAACACCTGGAGATTAAACAATATGCTATTATATGAGGAATGGATAACAGAAGATATTAGGAAGGAAATTAAAAAATTCTTAGAGGTAAACGAGAACAAAGAAACATCGTATCAAAATCTCTGGGACACTATGAAAGCGTACTTAGAGGAAGATTTATTTCATGGAGCGCATTTAATAAAAGAAGTAAAACTCAAAAAATAAATGACCTAACACTACAGCTCAAAGCCCTAGAAAAAGAAGAACAGACCAACACCAAAAGTAGTAGAAGACAGGAAATAGTTAAACTCAGAGCTGAAATCAACGAAATTGAAATGAAAGAAACAATACAAAAAATTGACAAAATAAATAGTTGGTTCTTCAAAAAAATAAACAAAATTGATAAACCTTTAGCCACACTAACAAAGAGAAGACGAGAGAAAACCCAAATCACCAAAATTCGGAATGAACAAGGAAATATCACAACAGACACGACTGAAATACAAAACATAATTAGAAGCTATTTTGAAAATCTATATTCCAACAAAATAGAAAATTTCGAAGATATCAACAAGTTTCTAGAGACCTATGAATTGCCTAAACTAAACAAGGAGGACATACACAATTTAAATAGACCAATTTCAAGTAATGAAATAGAAGAAGTCATCAAAAGCCTACCAACAAATTAAAGTCCAGGACCTGATGGTTTCTCAGTCGAGTTCTACAAAACCTTTAAAGAAGAGCTCATTCCAATACTTCTCAAAGTATTCCATAAAGTAGAAGAGGAGGGAACCCTCCCAAACTCATTCTACGAAGCCAATATCACCCTGATACCTAAACCAGACAGAGACACATCGAGGAAAGAAAATTTCAGACCAATATCCTTAATGAACATCGACGCAAAAATTCTCAACAAAATTTTAGCAAATCGCATACAAAAATGTATTAAAAAGATAGTGCACCATGATCAAGTGGGTTTCATCCCAGGGATGCAAGGTTGGTTCAACATCAGGAAATCAATAAATGTAATTCACCATATCAACAGACTTAAAGTCAAGAATCACATGATTATTTCAATAGATGCAGAAAAAGCATTTGATAAAATACAGCACCCCTTCATGCTCAAAACACTAGAAAAAATAGGGATAGTGGGAACTGTTCCTTAACATTGTAAAGGCCATCTATGCTAAGCCCATGGCTAATATTATTCTTAATGGTGAAAAACTGAAAGCATTCCCCCTAAAATCTGGAACAAGGCAGGGATGCCCTCTCTCACCACTCCTATTCAATATCGTCCTTGAAACTCTAGCCAGAGCAATTAGACAGACCAAAGAAATTAAAGGGATACGAATTGGAAAAGAAGAACTCAAACTATCCCTATTTGCTGATGATATGATTATATACTTAGAGGAACCAGGAAATTCCACCAGAAAACTCTTAGAACTCATAAGTGAATTCAGTAAAGTAGCAGGATACAAGATCAATGCTCATAAATCCAATGCATTTTTATACATAAGTGATGAATCTTCAGAAAGAGAAGTTAGGAAAACTACTCCATTCACAATAGCCTCGAAAAAAATAAAATACTTGGGAATCAATCTCACAAAAGAGGTGAAAGACCTCTACAATGAGAACTACAGAACACTAAAGAAAGAAATTAAGAAACACCTTAGAAGATGGAAAGATCTCCCATGTTCCTGGATAGGCAGAATTAATATTGTCAAAATGGCCATACTACCAAAAGTGCTATACAGATTCAATGCAATTCCAATTAAAATCCCAACGATGTACCTTACAGAAGTAGAACAAACAATCATGAAATTCATCTGGAAGAATAAGAAACCCAGAATTGCTAAAGCAATCCTTCGCAGGAAAAATGAAGCAGGGGGTATTGCAATACCTGAACTTCAACTGTACTACAAAGCAATAGTAACAAAAACGGCATGGTATTGGTACCAAAATAGACAGGTAGATCAATGGTACAGAATAGAGGACACGGACACAAACCCAAACAAATATAATTTCCTCATACTAGACAAAGGGGCCAAAAATATGCAATGGAGAAAAGATAGCCTCTTCAATAAATGCTGCTGGGAAAATTGGAAATCCATATGCAACAAAATGAAAATAAACCCATATCTCTCACCGTGCACAAAACTAAACTCAAAGTGGATTAAGGACCTCGGAATCAGACCAGAGACCCTGCATATTATAGAAGAAAAAGTAGGTCCAGATCTTCAACATGTCGGCTTAGGACCAGACTTTCTCAACAGGACTCCCATAGCACAAGAAATAAAAGCAAGAATCAACAACTGGGATAGATTCAAACTAAAAAGCTTTCTCTCAGCAAAGGAAACTATCAGCAATGTGAAGAAAGAGCCTACAGAGCGGGAGAAAATCTTTGCCAATCATACTTCAGATAGAGCACTAATCTGCAGAATCTATAAAGAACTCAAAAAACTCAACACCAAGACTACAAATAATCCAATCGACAAATGGTCTAAGGAAATGAACAGACACTTCACAGAAGAAGACCTACAAACAATCAACAAACATATGGAAAAATGTTCAACATCTCTAGTAATAAAAGAAATGCAAATCAAAACCACCCTAAGATTCCATCTCACCCCAATCAGAATGGCGATTATCAAGAACACAAGCAACAACAGGTGTTGGCGGGGATGTGGGGAAAACGGTACACTCATACATTGCTGGTGGGGTTGCAAATTAGTGCAACCACTCTGGAAGGCATTATGGAGATTCCTTAAAAAACTTGGAATGGAACTACCATTTGACCCAGCTATCCCACTCCTTGGCCTATACCCAAAGGACTTAAAATCAGCATACTACAGAGATACAGCCACATCAATGTTCATTGCTGCTCAATTCACCATAGCCAGATTGTGGAACCAACCTAGATGCCCTTCAGTTGATGAATGGATAAAGAAACTGTGGCATATATATATACAATGGAATATTACTCAGCCATAAAGAATGATAAAATTATGGCATTTGCAAGCAAATGGACGAAATTGGAGAATATCATGCTAAGTGAGATAAGCCAATCTCAAAAAACCAAAGGAAGAATGATCTCGCTGATAAGTGGATGATGATACATAATGGGGCGTGGGAGGGGTTAGTTTTAGGGTTAGAGTGAGGGTTAGGGAGGGGGGCAAGAATGGGGGAAGGAAGGACTGTATAGAGGGAAAAGAGGGATGGGAGGGGTGGGGGGAAGGGGAAAAAAATAACAGAATGAATCAACCAACATCACCCTATGTAAACGTATGATTACACAAATGGTATGCCTTTACTCTATGTACAAACAGAGAAAGAACATGTATCCCATTTGTTCACAATAAAAAAATAAAAATAAAAATAAAAAAAATAAATTTAAAAAAAAAAAAGGAACAAAAGAAGTATGCCTGAGAATATTCAGATCCTGTGTGTGTGTGAAACAAAAGAAATATGTAAGAAAATATATCCTCTGAGTGTGGATATGTATAAGCTTGGAAATGGATACTTTTGAAAATATCACATTTCTTTTGCTCTTAGTTTCCCTCTGATCTTATCCAGACTTAGAACATCCTCAGGGAGCAATGTTTGGAACTCAGATTAGAATATAATGTTCAAAGAATGATATACAACCAAATTATAGGTAGATGCAGTAAAACTTCCTTAAAGTTTTTCTTTGGAGACTGGCTTCCAAAGCATTCCTTGGATTTTTCAAATATGGATCTGGTGTTATGGTGAGCGAAGGAAAGATGGACCTTATACTAAAAATACTTAAGGTTTAGTAGGGGATAACAACAAGTAAAAAGATATTTATTATACACTATGGTGATAGCTCTGATAGGAACCACAAGGGATGCTATGGGAGGACATAGGAAGAGGCCCAACCCAAACTTGACCCCTCAGGACAGCTTCTTGGGTTAGTAAGTGTTCTCCAGAGAAACAGAACCAGCCTGGGTATGCATGTGAGTGTGTGTGTGTAAAGATAGTTATTTTAAAAATTTGCTTACACAATTATAGAGGTTCAGCAAATCTAAAATATAATGAGATAAGCTAGTAGGCCAGAATCCCAAGGAAGAGTTACAGTTTGAGACCAAAAGCTGTCTCCTGGCAGAATTACTTCATGAATAGGAGAGGTCTTTGTTCTATTCAGCCTTTCAGCTGGTTGTATAAGGCCCATCCATTTTATGGAGGACAATCTGTTTCAAACACATTTCACCAATTTAAATATTAGTCTCACCCACTAGAAATCTTAATAGAATCATACAGAACAATATTTGACCAAATATCTGGACTCTGAAGCCCAACCAAGTTGACCCATAAAACTCACTGTTGCACTTCCTAAATATGTAATCTCTGTGGTGAGGCAAGAAGGATGAGTAAGAGTCCATCAGACAAAGGCAGAATGGGTGAGAGGTGGAGAGGGGCTGAGGCAGAGTGAAGAGTGAATGCAAGAGCCAGAGGAGGGAGAAAGCCAAAGCAAATGTGGTAGTTTCCATGTCTAGGAGAGCAAGGGCTTTGGTGTACTTTGGTCACTAGTGTATCCTCAGCACAGACAACAGTGCTTGGTTGCTGTACAGTCAGTGCTCAATGAGTATATATGGAATGGGCCCTATTGAAAGGGGTAAAAATAAGCCATATTAGAGAGTTTAGATGTAGCCTAAAGGCAAGAGGAAGTCACTGATCAGACTTCCAAAAGAAGTGACTCTTAAGAGAGTGCCAGATAAGGCTCTGAGAGGAGGTAGATTCTCATTAAGAAGGGGTGCATTTTTAGAAGCTCCATGGCTATCATGTAAGCAATAGATAAGTTGGAGGAAAGGCAGGACAGGTGGCAGAAAAAGAAGTAAATGATTTTTGGAAAACTCTAGATAAGAAGGGAATTTTAAACTAATTTAGAAATAATTGGAATATAGTTTACAGATATTTAGAAAGTAGAATTAACAGATATTTGTGTATTTATTAGATTAACAAAGTATGAAGGCAGTTAGATAAATGGAGAAGCTGTATCATACTTGTTCTTAAAAACAAAGATTTTATTGTCATCCTCTCAGCCATAAAGTAATAAAAACAATTAAAGGGGAGAAAGAGAGAAAAAGTTAATTTCAGCATTGATGGCAGTTGTGTCCACCATTTTCCATAAAGATGTGCCCTTCGGTCACTGTGAAGTCGGATGTATAAATCTGCTCTTCTTTAGATCAAGTCCCACACATACATACTTCTTACTGAGTCAGCATCAGCATCTCACCGAGCTTAGTGATATTTTAAACAGTAGGACGAAGTACTTTGTCCAATACCCCAACAATGAACTTTTCAAGTGTTGGAAAGAAAAAAATCAGCTGAACTTGCATGCCAGCCTCCATCACATAATCTGGAGAATTTCCTAGGGCAATACTGAAAATAGACCACCCATGACCTGTGAGTTGTACTTAAAATCCAACACACCTGTAAGATACAAATGCACAGAACAAACATGGACTAAAGATCCATACTTAAGCATGGAAACAAAAAATAGCTGTATTCGGAAGAGTGCATCTGAAGAAAACCAACAATTAAAGAATGACTGGAGAAAGGAAACTACAAAGGACTCTGAGGAGGAAAGATAAGGAGACATGAGGCAAACCAATAAACTGTGGTGACGCCCAAGCAAACAGAAGAGAGGATGTCAAAGGAAAGAGTGATCCTCAGTACCAAATGCTGCTAAGAGGATAAGTAAGGTAAGAACTTAAAAGTGTCCACTGACTACAACAATGAGATGACCATGACCACCTTGGGGACAATAGGATAGGTAATATGCTGTGGTTGCCAGACAGATTCCCGAGGACAAGGAGGTGTTAAAGTAGAGAATGAATATAGAAAATAGTACAAAATAACTATGTCTCTATAATCATTTTTATTTTTATATTTTCTCCCCACTGGATGGTAAGTTTCATCAAGGCAAGGATCATATGTTTATTTTCTTAAATTTTTCATTGTAATAGGATTCAGAAAACATTAACCATTTTAAAGTATAGTTTAGTAGTATTTAGTACAATCACAATGTTGTATAACCATGACATCTATCTAGTCTCAAAGCATTCTAATCATCACTAAAGGAAATCACAAATCTATCAATCAGTCACTCTCCATTGCTCCCTCCCCCTATCCTTTGTCCCCTCCCCACATTCTGCTCTCTCTCTGATGGGTTTACCTATTCTGGATACATCACATTAATTCAGTTATATAATATGTGCCTGGCTTCTTTCATTTAGCATGCTTTCAAGGTTCAGCCTATGGAAGCATTTATTAGTCAGTATTTAATTACTTTTTATGGTTCAATTCCATTATATGGATATACCACATTTTGTTTATTAATTAATAAGTTAAAATGAACATTTGGTTTGTTTTCATCTTTTTGCTATTGTAAATAGACCTCAGGTCAACATTTGTGTTCAGATATTTGAATATCTGTTTTAAACTCTGTGGGATGGAATTGCTGGGTAATATGATAATTCTGTGTTCAACTTTGTCAGGAACTACTAAACTGCTTTCCACAGCACCTGCACATTTTACATTCTCACCAATAATGCACAAGGTACCAATTTTTCCTCACCAACACTTTCTATTTTTCAAAAAATTATACCATCCTAGTAGATGTGAAAGGATAGTTCATTGTGGTTTTGATTTGTATCCTCCTGATGACTAATTATGTTGCATACATTTTCACAAGCTTTTTGGTCATTCATTTATCTTCTTTGGAAAAAATACCCATCCAAGTCTTTTTCTCATTTTTTGATTGGGTTGTTTGTCTTTTTTGTAATTGAGTAGTAAGAGTTCCTTATACACTCTGAACTCTAAACCCTTATCATACACACACACACACACACACACACATATTTACATGTGATCACAAATATTTATTCCATTCTGTCACATCTGTTTTTTCATACAATTACAATTACATTCACAGGACCTAGCATGATGCCTGGCAATATATATGAATGAGGAAGAAAGCATAGGGATGTGAAGAGAAGGTTTAAAATAACAAACTCAAATTTATTATCAAGTGCTCAGCATAGCATGATATTTTGTTTATCTGCAAGTCATAATATAGGAACTAGGCTTAGTAGGCCACATACTGGTCTAATCTTCTAGAGTACTTTGTTTGCTTTTAAATATTTTTATTGATAACCTTTTGATAATATAAAATTCTAAACAGTGAAATCTGAGCACTAAAATACACTAAAAATGGAGCTTCAAGTGGAGTTGATAAGGAGCAGCATGCTATAATGGCGCTTTTTTTTTTTTTTTTTTTTTTGCTGGTATGACAGTAGTAATATGGCCTTGCATTTGCTAATAGAATGCCTTTTCATTTTCAAAGTGCTTTTTAATCATTAATTAATACCCATTTTATCATTTTTAGATCTTTCATCACATCCCTGCTAATACTGGTAATAAACTTATTAAGGCAGTAAATACGCACACAAACACTCACACACACAGAATGGGCTCTTCTATATAAAAGCAGAAAGATATAAATGCATTTTTATTTCATCATCAACTCATATCTATCTATTTTTAATCTTTTCATTTCCTGAGGGTCTTTCCCTCCAAGACTCAAACTTCTGTCAACCAATGAAACCAGAGAGAAAGGTAAAAATGGGACAGAGAACCAAATGTCCTTCTCTTTCTTCCTTCTCTAAACTCCATTTTTGGATGGCAAATAGATTTAAGAGAGCGAATGTTTTAATAATAAAAAGGGGAGTATGGATTAAAAGGCAAGAAAGAATACTAGTTAGGGGAAAGGGAGCAAATTGAAAGATGTGTCTATAAGAGGAATAACAGTTAAACTGAATCAGGGTCCTAAGGAGATCCTCACCTCTAGAGTGACAACAGAAACTGTGCCATGAATGGAAATGCGCCCCAAGGACCCCACCCCAATTCACATGTTGAAACTCTGACCCAGCAGTTCAAAGCCTAACTATACTTGGAGATAAGACCTTCAAAGATTTCACTGAAAGTCACATGTGGTGGCACATGCCTGTAACCCTAGCAACTTGGGAGGCTGAGTCAGAAGAATCACAAATTTGAAACCAACCTCAACAACTTAACAAGACCCTGTTACAAAATTTTTAAAAAGGCAGGGAAGGGCTGGGGATTTAACTCAGTGGTAAAGTACTTCTGGGTTTAATCCCCAGTACAAAACAAAAAGTTAATTAAGGGCAAATGAGGTCATGTAGGTACACCCTAATCTATTAAGACTGGTTCCCATATAAGAAGCAGAGATTAGGATGCAGATAGGCACAGAAGGAAGACCATATAAGACAACTGAAGAAGAGTAATCTACAAGGCAAGGAAATTGGCCCTAAGAAGAAACCAACTCTGCCAACACTTTTATCTTGAACTTCTAACTTCTGGAACTATGAGAAAATACATTTCTATTGTTTCAGTCTGAGGGACTTTTTTAGGACAGCCCTAGAAAACTAATAATACTTTACATAAAGTGATAACATTGCCTTATTATTACAACAAAAATCCCTTCCAAAGAAATTCCAGTTACCTCTGTAACGAGTCCTCTAAATAAGTTTTTTCCAGATTGACTCACATAATGGACGATTGATTTATATTTTCTAACTATACTGAATCCTCAGGTTAGATCCACGCTGAGTTTTTCATAGAAAGAACAAACCAAGAATTGAATTAGTTTAAGCCCATTGGACTTGCAGGAATAATTTTAACTAGCACTCACATGTCTTAAAACAAAAATAATGCTTTCCCCCACGTTTTGTTCCAATCTCTGAGGACTATTTATGAGAAGCACAGGGACCCAGCTGTCTTTGATGGGCATTTCTGTACATTTGAGAACGTATATCATTTTATACTTTACAAAGTACTAATAAGCCCTTATCCCACTTGACCTTCATACCTACACCAGTACTTAGATGAACCAAGGCAGAAGGTATATCTTTTTATTTAATGATGAAGAAACTAAAGCTCAGAGTAGTTGCTTGTTCAGTATCACATACCTAAGAAGATCATCATGGAAGAGACCTTGTTATATGCTGACCAAACCAATTTTCTTTTTCTCCTAGACCAGATACAATCTGGTCTTACTGGCCAAATTCAGCCTGTGCCCATTGTGGTAAAGTTTTGTTGGAACACACTCACACCCATTTATTTTCATCTTGCCAGGGTCTACTCTCCTGCTTCAGCAGCAGAGCTGAGTGGTTGAAATAGACAGAAACAGACCACATAGAATGGAAAGCATGAAGTATTTACTATTTGCCCTTTATGGAAAAAGCACTGGTCATTGTCCTCAACATACTACAACATTCCCCTAAAACTTCCTTTGTAACCCAGAAACTCTCTCTTCTCTCCTCTGGGACTGAATGCAGAAGACCCAATGGAGGAATGCAAGACCTTAAGAGAAATCAGCCACTAGATGGAACAGTGTAGATGGCAGAGGGCAGAGTCCCAGAGTAACCCAATACTGGCCTAGGCCCTGTGTAAGAAATAAATCTTAATTGTATTAAATCTCTAAAGTTTGAGGGTTTTAGCAATTCTTCCTAAAACAATAGAAGAACTCGCATCTTATTACTCAAAATCCAGCATTGTTCCTCCTATTGAACTGGACAAACTGGTCAGCAACTAAAAGGAATAAGAAGCCAAGAGCAGAGCCCAAGCCCAGGACAACATCCACTGGCTTAGAGCAGGGGTGGCAGATGGGTTTCATCTCCCCTTCCTGTTCATCCAGTGGGCAGTGACTGGCTTAAGTGCTGTGCTGACCAAGGGTCTGACGCCACCTCTGGGTTCCAAAGGATGCAGTGGCAGCCCAGGAGCAAAGAGTGGGTTCTGCTATCCACGCCTCAGAGCTGCACCATCAGATACACTGCTACTGTTAACACAAGTAGAAGCACACACTAAGCACCAGTTTCAAATGATTTGTCATGGCGGGGGTGGAGGTGGGACAAAGAAGGCATTTAACTCAGAACACTGAAATATTTAAAACTAAAAAATGTAAAACCACATACACTGAATTTTACCACGTAATCAATGCTAGGCTTCATACCAGAAATTTGTTGGAGATTTGTTATTTAGTGGGGAATAACAAAGTACCTTTCACGATAAGCAATTCACCAAAGCCACTTATTTTTCACACAGGGACACCTTAACCAGCTTTCCTTGTAAGTGGGAGGGTCGATTGTTGTTTGTTATTATTTTTATTATTATTTGCTCTCCTAAGAGTTTCTTCATTTAGTTAGGAAAGACTAGCAAGGGCAATTCTGAAAGAAGAAACAATCCATTTGATCTGCATGACACACAATTAGAAAAAAGAAAAACAAATGATCTTTATGTCTTCCACAACTTGGACTTATTGTGTAAACCTAGGATTTCAAAACTCTGCTCAAGTCTTCTGTTTTCTCCAGCTTTCTTCCCTGAATAAACACAACATCCTCAAAAATACAGTCTGTTCTGAAGTTTCACTCTATGTCTTTCATATTTACTTTTAAGACAATTAGAGTGAATAGAAATGAGATTGCAATACACTGGTTTTGCCCCACCCTCCTTTTCTTTATTTTGGTAACACCACTGCAGGTCACTCTCCCACTGCTGAAAAATTTTCCATCCTCTTTTCTATTCAATTATTTTTATATATTCATTAGGTTGCTTACAGGTACTACAGTACCAGGGAAAGGTTTGTGAACCATTCGGTAAGTGGTTCCTGCTTGAATGAATTAGCCAGCTTTCATGAACAGCCATGCAGAAGCAAAGCAGGCAGAAAAAATAATGAAGACATTTGTACCATGGCACTCTCTCCAGCTATGAGCTTCCTACAACCATGCAATTTCCCCACAAGGGAAGACAAGATTGCACTGTCATTAGAATAGGTAATCATTAGATTTATCTTTTATATAATTTGTAGCATCTTAAACTATTCTATGTAGTCTCATTACTGCCAAGAGTCCTCTTTAACTGAGATGATAAGTAAATAAAGTAGAAATTACACACCAACAAGAATCTGGAATATGTTGTTTTAGTGTATGTCTGAGAGCTCCCTTCAGCAAACCTAATCTGCACAGCAGTTACCATTATTTCTACCTCAATGAGCATCTCCTAATTGCTGTGTTATTGCTTGTGAAGAAAATATATTATTAAAGTCCACAACTCATGACTTGTTGCACATCTACCCACAAAAAAAACTTTCATTTCATCATCTTTTAATCATTCGGAATGGGATGATCAGCAGAAGAATTTCTTTCCTCCCCTCCTGAATATCCCCGTTCATTACCATCTCCTAATGTCAATGTATGCTTCTAGCAGTTGAGATGCATTCATAATTTATTCAGAGACCTGAAGATTTTATTAAACCAAATCTATTTAATTCTCCGTGAATCGGCTCAAGATGATTTCAGTGGCTTTTTGTAATGAACAACAATTAGAAACTCCAAGGACTCAGAACCTGCATTTAGTTGTTAATGTTTTATGCTCTGCTGTTGGTCTGCTGCCAGATAATGATCCACAGAGCATTAAAATTTTGTATTAATATTATCTTTACAAATGCAATATTACTCAGTGGAAGATGAGGTTTCCATAGGCTTCTTCTGTATGTGTTAGGTGGTTGTTAACTTTTTTTTATATTAGTTAGATTTTTGAGGCTGAAAGATTGAACTCTGGGTCAGAGAATGAAAATCTCACAACACTCATTCTTTCTTACCATCCAACAGTCTAGAGTGGGTCAGTCATGTCAGATGGCTCATGATCAAGGTGAACCAACACAGCCTTGTGGTCTGAATGAATTTAAGAAGGGCAAGAGATGTGAAAAATAGAATGGATTTCATTCTTCATTAATCAAATAATACCTTCCTTAATGACTGAAACAATCTGGCCATGGACCATACTGAAGTATTGGTCAACAATATGGACTGATAGATTCTTCAAGGAGGGGTAAGTTAGTATAATTTTGCTCACTTGTGGCAGGGATTTAGAAAGATGATCTTTAAAAGTGAGTAAACTTCTTCCCATACACCTAATTCCAACAAGTATTGTCACAAGCTGCATAATGATGCTTTCGTCAAAGACAGACCACATATATGAAGGTGTTCCCATAAGATTATAATACCTAGGGACACCCAGCAGTCTCAGTTTGCATTAGTGCATTTATGATGTTCACACAGTGACAAAATCAATGCATTTTCCAGAACTTCTCACTGCTGTTAAGCAACATGTGATGGTATTTGATTTTTCTAGGACCCTTGAAGTCATCCTAATGACCTGTTCAAACTCAAATAAACTTAAAATATTTAATAAGTTGAAAGGGGTAGGTAACCAAAGTTGCCTTTAGTTAAATGTCCCACTTTGGGAAGGCTATACCTATGGTGGCAAAAGACTAGGCTGTATTGATTTGAAAACTATACTGACTATAGTTAGGTGATGGGGTTGGTCATATAAGCTAAGTCAGTCAATGCAGTTATCCAAGTTAGCGACCCAATCTTGTCCCAAAGACTTCAAAGGGAAGGATCCTGTTCATTATCCATAAGCTTCCAGATCACTCTGGCTTGGGAATGAGTGTCAACATTCCTTTGCCTACCAAGAACCTGGTCAGCCCAGATTGGCTTTATTCCAAAAAATTTAGTTGTCTAAAAGTAACATCCGACTGTTGAGAGGAAGATCACTCCAGGCCAGAAAAGCAAGGATGGAAGCCCTGCAGTCTTTTCTATCTTCACCCTTAACTTAAGCTTTTTCCAAGTGTCACAAAAAGATGAAAATACTAGAACTCTGCTCTGAATTTTCCACAATTAGAATAGTAAAGACATCTTCTATATCAGTAGAGTGTGTGGAGGTTAAAAGGATAAGATCTGTAATCAGCTCACCCAGATTCAGATTCTGGCTCAATCATGTTCCAGTTGGATGACCTTGTGCAATATCTGGCTTCAATTTCCTTATCTGTAGTGAAATGGACATAACCATAAGTCCCATTTCCTAGACTTCTTCAAGGAATTCAATGTGTTATCACAATAAGACTCTTAAGACAGAGTACCTGGTAAGGAAGAAGCACTGAATAAATGGTGCTCATTGTTCATTCAATAGACAGATACTTATTGGCTGTCCACTATGTTTTAGACACTTTTCAGGTACTAAAGATTTAGAAAAATTGACAAAATACCTGAATTCTTGAGATTCATTTTAAAAACAGGCAAACAAACAAGCAAAATATATACAGTATAATTTTAACATCATTTAAAATGGCTTAAGTGCCACAAAAAAATTAAAATGGAAGAAATATGACAAATGTTGAAGTTGTAATTTTGAATATACAGAGAAGAAGCCTTACTGAGAAAATAATTTTTAGTGCAGACCTGATGGAGATCAAGGAGTGTCAAAAAAGATACTTGGAGGAAGAGTGATTTGGACAAAGGAAAAGGCAAGTGCAAAAGCCCCGAGGCAGAGCATGCCTGATGTGTTCTAGAAATAGTGCAATAAATATTAGCTATAGTATTTTAGATATGTGTGCATTCTTATGTCTCTTTAAGAGAAAAATCCAATCCTATTACTTCTTTTCATCTCTCATTAGGCTTGGCTCAGTACTGGGTAGAGAGTAGAAGAGTATATCCTATAATTAATAAATTGCTGACTCTGCCTCAGAATGACACTACTTGTTCTTAAAAGTTCCACCTCAGACCTACAGAATTTTTGAGATTGTATACCTGGACTCTGCATTGTAACAAGTGTTTCAGTTATTGTTGGTTAATACATGTTGATCTAATTGATTTCTTTTTATTTCTATACAGATCCGTGAGTCTGCATTACTCCAGGCCAGCCTCGCAGCTGCCCTATAGACAGATGAACTTGGAATCTACTTGGGAGAGAGATGCAGCATTTGATAAAAGCCAGAAAGCATGCTGGCATACATTTACATTGGATGAAATACCAATTCCATTTAGCTACAGTATGAAATGCTTCTTTTATTTGCATGGGAGATCAACCATATAAGGCATAATAACTTCTTTCAAAAGTTCATTGCTAGTCCCATACTAGCTTCTCCCAGCAGGGATGGCTGGCAGCTCTTCATGCAGTAAGTGGAAAGCCATAGTCTGTCAAAGCATCAAGCACTAATGAAATAAACAAAAACTTTCCTTACCTGAGGCAGGTGCCAAAGCCTGCTACTCTAAGTGCCCCCACTGGACACAATTTAGACTTGCTTTCAAATGTTAAAAACAAATAGGTTCTCCTAAGTGCAATTAAAACTAAGCCACACATTGAATCTATTGATACTGATGGAGTTATTTTGACTCCAAGACTCTTAAGAGTTGTTCCTAAGAATATCACATAATTTGGTAATTATTATTTTATGCTAATACATGACAAAAAATTTCAAAACCAGTCATGAGCTTCCAAGACTTTTTTAATAATCTTGAATCAATAGTATTTCTCCAAAGAACAAAGTAGTTACCATGCCATTATAGCGCAGTATGATTTAATTTAAATGATTAAATATACTGTTTTAATAAGATGTATTTCCACATTAGAAATACTTTACATCCCCTTATGTTCATTAGCTTTCTCTCCCTACCCAGGAATAAAGTCCTAATTCCCAGCCTTGACAATTATTTTACTATTTCTTTTGACTTTGGGGTTGTATTGGAAATGTTTTATTCTGCTTATTTATTCAAGCCAATTTGAAAAAGTCCCTGACTCACAAATATCTACAGTTCTTATGATACACATTTTACACTGTGGGAAAATTCTTATGGCAGAACAAAAGAGGATACTATTAGTAAGTATGCCAGGACAATACACTTGATCCAAAATTGTCTCCATCAAACCAAGAAGTATAATCTTCCTACATATAGGCATCCGAGAGAAATAAATATCAAAGTTAGTAAATTCAAGAATGTTTTAACAATATTGCTCATAATAGCTGAAAGAGCCAATTATCATGTATCTCAGGCCTACACTAGGACCCATGAATAGAAGAGACCATGAAAGGCCATTAAGCTGGTGACGAAAGAGTCCAGATGTGGGTCAGGGTACCATGACCTGGTGGAACATGTTGGAAGAAGACTGGCAATCAAAGCATACAAAATCATCAGGTTCCTAAGTCTAACAAAGAATGGTTAAAAGGATGCTTAGGGACAATGACCCAGGAAGAAGAGAGAAGAAATGTAAGACAGATTTTATCTACTTTTTGCTTTCCCAAAATAAACAAACTCAGGGTGTGCTCCACATTTTTCCCCTACTCTTTCACCTATACATTTTCTATTTCCACCCAATCTCCTCATTTCCTTGTAGGTTCCCAAACCCTAAGCAACTGCTTCAGATAACATCACTCAAACCCAGATATGATGAATATTTTTGCTCCCAAACCCAGGATGGACCACTGAGCAGAATGAGCCTCATAATCATTCTCAACACACACTTTAAGCAGCCACTAATGATTTATTATTATTGACTGGTGAAATGAAAATTATTTATTCATGACTTTAACACTAGCCCAAAGTAATATCATGACAAATTCTATTGTCTGTGCCACCCAGTAACAGAAATCAAAAATCACATTGTGTTATAAGGATGGATCATAATTTAGTTAGCAAATTCCCTATGAAATATATAGTTGCCTCTAGTTTTGTTAATATTATAAGGAACTTTGCAATGGACATATTAATAAAATATTACAAGAATATAAGCTGCATAAGATCAGCTAGTCGAGCCTGTTTTGCTCATTAACACAAAGCCTGGCACTTTGTAAATGCTTAATGAGGCTTTCATGATTGACTGATAAAGGGAAAGACCTTCAAGAAACACTGCTGTCTAATAAATAACTTAATGTACAGGTCACAGATGAGAAGATAATTTTGCTTATAAAGATTACAAAATGATACGGAGAAGAAGAGAAGAACTAAGGTTTAAGCTGAACTTCAGATGATTAGGAATTTAACAAAATAAGAAAATATAAAGCAAGCATTTCGAGTAGAAAGAACAGTAGGAAAAAAGAAGAAAGAGGTGGAAGCACACTGACTTTTGAAAAAACTGGGAGTATAGTATACATTTTGAGGTAATAATATAAATCTAGAAGAGCAATAGTTTAAGAAGTAAGACTTGAAAAAATCTTGTAGGTTTGCTTAGAAACTTGGACTTAGCCTTAATAAGAAAGGGAGATAGAGGAGGAAAACTGCTTAGATAAAATTATTATGTTTCTAACATTTTTCCTTATGATTCAACAGGCAAGTGTGTAAAGACGTTTGGAAATATGTACAACAAAATTTATTATAACATTAAAAATTCTAAATAACATAAATGACCATTAGAGGGGTAAAGTCAAATGAATGATGGTTCATACCAAAATGTAACCATGAAAAATGATGAAGATTTTTATTTATTGGTATGGAAAAATATCCACACAATATATTAAGGGAAAAAAGGTTTCAAAATATGCAGAGCATGATTTCTGTTTTGTTGTGTTTTATTTTAGGTGATATATGCATAAAAAGAATCTGGAAGGATATATACCAAAATACTAGCATGATTATTTCTAGATAGTGTAATTATAAAAGATCATACTAAATCTTTACTGTTTCAAGATATGTGTATATGTGTGTGTGTGTGTGTGTGTGTGTGTGTTTATATATTATACATATGTATATGCACACACACACACTCATATATATACTCTGGCAATGTATGTGCCTTAATTTATAATAAAATAACATTATTTTTAAATAAGTTAATTTTCTTGATGAGTTTATTTATCAAATAAGATTTACTTCATCTTTATCTTTGTTTCTGTCTCTCTGGTCCTCTTTTTCTTTCTGTAAGGTCATAAATATCTACATCAGTCTTCATGGTCATCTTCATACTGGCTAGGAACACTTAAGCTCAATTTACTGAATTGTTCCTAAATGCCTGAATAGGGTTTCAAGAAGCTTGGCAAGAAAGTAGTTTTTGACATGTTGAATAATAATCATGATTATGAAATAACACAATCTCACTGAAATCTAGTAAGTATATTAAATGAGGAAAAGAAGTCACTAAAAGTCACAAGGTATTGTAAAAACACAGGAAGGAAAGAGAAAGGTGATCTGAATAGGGGTATAATAAAACTGAGCAATCATGGTGGAAAAGAGTCTTCAGAACTCAACAATGATTGTGTAAAACTGCAATCATTGTAGCCTGCATCAGAAAATTAGGAGATTCTATTTGCCAGAAAACATTAAATATCAACTCTACAGGGACCAGTTAAATTCTATACAAAGACAAAAGTAAATTCAAGCCATAAACTGGGTACATGAACAAGAAAACAGTCCTACACATCTCTGAGGACATAGCTAAAATAAAAATTCTGGAGTAAGAAAACATAAAAATACTTTTTCCAGAAATTTAAAAATGTGAATGATATGCTAGGAAAATGGATGTAAACAATTCTTACCCAGAAATCAGCAGCCAAAAAAAAAAAAAGCAAGATATTAGGAAATATGTACATACTCTCATTTTACCTTTTAAAAATGTAGTAAGTATGCATAACAATGTTTTATTGTTATATAATATTTATACAGGGAAAAGTCACTTAGTTTACTACTCTATCCTCAGGGAATAGAATAGTTTTGGAAATAATAGCAAATGTTCAATAAATATTTGTATTACAATTTCTTATTAATGAATTTTAGAAGGAAATTTTGTACTTGATTTAGACAAATAATTGAAATCAAATCAGAGAACTCAAAAATAATGATTCTGGTAAAATACATTAAACTTTTAACAATATAGATATGAAATGTGAATAACTGTGAAGTCACTTATGTTTTATGCTGAAAAGTAATAATTTTAGAGGACCTTCCCACTTTCAGCACTCTATGATATTGGGCAGAAGACAGCTGGAAAGCCTAGGATTGGAAATCAAGCATTGGTCACTCAACACTATGACCTTGAATGAGAAAATTATTTAACCTCTTATTATTGAGACTTCTCATATGACAGTTTTGATATTCAAAATAGACATAACTTGTTAAACTTCTAAATAAGCAAAAGGTGGTCTGAATAGGGGTATAATCAAGCTGAGCAATCATGGTGGGAAAGAGACCATCAGAACTCTGTTTAGAATTGTCACATATAACTTTTACAATGTCGGGGTAAGTTCCTTCTACCACTAGTTTTTCCAGTGTTCTAAACATGAATAGTTGCTACAGTGTGTCAAATGCTTTTCCTGCATCTACTGAGATAATCTTTCATTTCTTGCCTTTAAGTCTATTATATTTATTGATTTTCATATGTTGAACCAACCTTTCATCCCTGGGATAAAATCCATCTGATCATGGTGCACTATCATTTTAATGTGGTTCTGTATGTGATTTGCCAGTATTTTATTAAGAAGTTTTGCATCTATGTTCATTGGGGTTTTTGGTCTGAAGTTTTCTTTAGGTACCAGGATGATACTAAGTCACAGAATGAGTTTGGAAAAGTTTACTCCTTTTCCATTTCATGGAATAATTTGAGGAGGATTGATATTAATTCTTCTTTAAAGGCCTGGTAAAACTCGGCTGAGACTCCATCTGGTCCTGGATCTTTCTTTGTTGGTAGGTTTTTGATATATGACAAAATATCATTCTAATTGAAGAAAAACTGAAAGAATTCCCTCTTAAAAAAAAAAAAAGGAACAAGACAAGGATGCCCACTTTTACCACTTCTGTTCAACATAGTCCTTGAAACACTAGCCAGAGCAATTAGACAAAAGAAAGAAATTAAAGGGATATGAATAGGAAAAGAAGAGCTCAAACTATCTCTGTTTACTGACAAAATGATTCTATACTTAGAAGATCCAAGAAAACTCCACCAGTAAATTTATAGAACTCATAAATGAATTCAGCAAAGTAGCAGAATAAAAAATTAACACCCATGAATCAATTGCATTCCTGTACTCCACTAATGAATCAGCTGAAGGAGAAATTAGAAAAACCATTCCATTCACAATAGCCTCAAAAAATATGTAGAAATAAATCTAACAAAAGAGGTGTGGGATCACTGCAATGAAAACTATAGGACACTGAAGCAAGAAATTAAGGAAGACCTTAGAAGATGGAAAGACTTTCCATGTTCTTGGATAGAGAGGATCAATATTGTCAAAATGGACATACTACCAAAAGCAGTATACAAATTCAGTGCAATTTCCATCAAAATACCAATGACATTCTTCATAGAAACAGAAAAAAATGACATGAAATTCATTTGGAAAAATAAGAGACCCAAAATAGCTAAAGCAATCCCTAGCAAGAAATAAAAAGCAAGAAGCATCACAGTATCAGATCATAAATTATACTACAGAGCTATAGTAACAAAAACAGCATGGTATTGAAACCAAAACAGGCAAAAAGACCAATGGAGCAGAATAGAAGAGACAGAGACAAACCCACATAAATACAGTTACCTTACACTAGACAAAGTCACTGAAAATACACATTGGAGAAAAGATGCCTCTTCAACAAATGGTGCTGGGAAAACTGGAAATCCATATGTAATAGGAAGAAAGTTAACCTGTATATTTCACCCTGCATAATAATCAACTTTAAGAGGATCAAAGATCTAGGAATTAGATGAAAAACACTGCACATATTAGAAAGAAGTGTAGGCCCAACACTTCAACATATTGACACAGAAACTGACATCCTGAACAAGACTCCTAATGCATAAGAAATAAAATTTAAAGAATCAATAAATGGGATGGCATCAAGCTATACAGCCTCTTCATAGCAAAAGAAACAATCAAGAGTGTTACGAGAAAACCTACAGAATGGGAGAAAATCATTGAGACCTGTACCTCAGAGAGGGTGTTAATTTCCAGGATATACAAAGAATTCAAAAAGCTTAATACCAGAAAACAAATAACCCAATCAATAAATGACAAAAGAACTAACCAAATCATTCTCAAAAGAAATTTAAATGATCAATAAATATATGAAAAAATGTTTAACATCTCTAGCAATTAGAGAAATGCAAAATAAAACTCCACTGAGATTTCATCTCACTCCAGTCAGAATAACTCTTATCAAGAATACAATGTAAAAGTGTGCCTTTTCTCCACATTCACACCAACATCTATGATTGTTTGTGTTCTTGATAATAACCATTCTAATTGGAGTAAGATGAAATCCTAGAGTTGTTTTAATTTGCATTTCTTTAATTATTAGAGATGTTGAACACTTTTTCATATATTTATTAATCACCTGTATGTCTTCTTCTGTAAAGTGTCTGTCCAATTCCTTGGCCCATTTATTGATTAGGTTCTTTGTATTTTTGGTGTAGGTTCTTTATAAATTTTGAAGATAAGTGCTCTATCTGAAGTGCCTGTGGAAAAGATTTTCTTCCACTCTGTAGGCTCTCTCTTCACTTTCTTGATTGTTAATATTATGGCATTTGCAAATAAACAGATGGAATTGAAGAATATCATGCTAAGTGAAATAAGCCAATCCCAAAAAACCAAAGGCCAAATGTTTTCCCTGATAAGTGGAGAATGATATATAATGGGGGTCGGGGGGTGGGGAGTGAGAAGAATGGAGGAACTTTGGATTATGTAGAAGGAAATGAGAGGAAGGGGGATATGAAAAATGGTGGAATGAGACAGACATCATTACCCTGTGTACATGTATGCTTACACGAATGGTATGAATCTACATCGTGTACAACCATGGAAATGAAATGATGTACCTCATTTGTGTACAGTGAATCAAAATGCAGTCTGTAAAAAATTTAAAAATAAATAAATGATTAAAAAAAGAATACAAGTAACAACAAATATTGTCAAGGATGTGGGGGAAAAGGGAATGCTCATACACTGCTGGTGGGACTGCAAATTGGTGCAACCACTCTGGAAAGCAGTATGAAGATCCCTTAAAAAATTAGGAATGTAACCACCATTAGATCCAGTTATTCCACTCCTAGGCATATGTCTAAAGGATTTAAAAATCAGCATACTACAGTGACCCAGTCACTACAATGTTTATAGCAGCACAAGTCACAATAACTAAGCTATGGAACCAACCTAAATGCCCATCAACAGATGAATGGATAAAGAAATTGTGGTATCTATACACAATGGAATATTACTCAGTCACAAAGATGAATGACCTTATGACATTTTCAGTAAATAGGTGGATCTAGAGACTATCATGCTAAGTGAAATAAGCCAATCCCAAGAAACCAAAGGTCAAATGTTTTCACTGATGTGTGGAAGCTAAATCACAATAAAGGCAGGGAGGGGAAAAAAAGAGAAGTTCAGTAGATTAGATGAAGGGGAACAAAAGAAAGGGAGGGAGGATAGGAATAGGAAAGACAGTAGAATAAATATAACATAATTTTTCTATATACACATATGAAAACACCTAAGTAAATCCCAAACTCATAAGAATGGGGTCCTAATTAGAAAAAGGTATATCCCATGCTTGTATGATTTTATCAAAATGGATTCTACTGTCATGTATAACTAAGAAGAATCAATTTAAAAAACTTAACAATAATTGTGTAAAATTGCAATCATTTTGTGTAGAAGATAATGGGAGGGGTACCAAATTTACCTCCTTTATTACATTTGAATCTATAAAGGCCTTAGAAATTGAAGGGGGGACAAAAACAATTTAGTGATCACACTCAGTTAATTACATTACAAACATTATCACTTCTCTTCCAAATATTACCAGTATCCTAATTTTATGGAGGAGAAACTTAAGTTCAAAGAGGTGCAGTGACTTGCTCAAGGTCATGCACAAACTGTGAAGGTGCTCAATTAGTATTAAACAGTTTAATACCAATTAGAAGTGTATTATGATGTCATCTTATTAATTACATCCTCAACAGCCCTGTTTCAGATTACAGTCTAAAGTACCAGGTATTGGACTGCAACATTTATTTTGGGGGACACAACACTTAACCCATAATGAATGGATACCCTTAAAGATTCAGGTTATCAAAAGTGAATCAAATGAATTATATATTATAAAATAAGCAATTTTATAAAGAGTCACAAAAAATGAAATATCTGTAGCAGTCCAAACTTCTGTCAGTAGCCATCAATCATCAAAAGTAAATATTTAAAATTTTATAGAGGCAAGATTAAGAAGAAAATCAAAAATGGAAGTGGCATCCAGAACACCTCCTAATTGCATTCACTCTATGTAAAAAGCATCTCAAAAATTAATAACTGTAAAAGTTATTGGGGCTCAGCAGTTTAATTACAACAGGAAACAGGGCTCTAACTCTGTACATCTACCCACATACCAATCATCCTAAATATACTTTCCAGAGAATTGAAATCTGGAGGAGAAAGAACCCCTCATTTTGTCATCAATAGCTGCTGATATCAGTGAAGCATAAAGGCGCCCAAGCGCAGGAAGGCAAGTGGTAGGAGGAGAAGGTTGTCATTACCCAGCAGTATGGATTGTGTTATTGTGTCTGACCCTGAGTTCTGCATGGTCACCCACCTCTGCATCAAGTACCCAGGGGATAATTCATCATAAATGAAAATGTTCTTGGTAAAGGTGGGGGAGGAGTCAGTGGTCATGGCTAGAGCTGGGATTTATGGCATTATAATAAGTTAATTAACTGCTGCACTCATTGCATTTTAAAGAATGAGGATAGCATCCAAAAGCACAGGCTTATTAGGAAAGCTATCTTAAGGCATACCAAGTGCTTGTTAGGGAAGGTGTCTTAAGATGAATTAAAATATAGAGTTTTATGAGGTCTAGGCCTGCACATTAATCATAAGAACTAGAGTATTACAGGCTAATGGTGCCATAAAGATCTGATTGGGTTACATTTGTAGGCATGGGCTGAAATTGCCAGTTCAGAAATATCCAGGCAGTACTGATAGGAATAAGTTAATTTCATTGTAAAATAGCCAGTCCACCTGAGTATTTGAAAAGACTCTGATACTGGTGACTAATGGGTTAATAAACAGGGAGAGCTTCGTGAATTGTTTTTGAGTTGTTTCAACACAGTCTTATAAACATGTTGCAAAAACTTTATCCAAAAATGACTTAATAAAAACTATCATACATAAAAAAGCAGAGTAAAAATGCTGAGTGAATATATACAACTGAAATTCTAACCAAGACAAAAGGGTAAAAAATGTTCACAAACACAATTTTTTAAATGAGAAGTGGAAAATAACAGAAAATGTTAGAGTTCGACATGGTTGTATATTCGAAAATTTCAAATATCATGAATTTAACGCTCTGTGTAAGTGAAAATATATCAAAATTAGCAAAAGAGGTTAAAAAGTAAAATAAGTTGAGAAAGTTATCCAAAAGTTACATCACTCTTCTAGAAAGAAACTCAGTGCCATAATGAATTTATTAATAAATGCCTTCAAATTCCTTCAAACTTTCAAGGAACAGAAAATAGAAAAACATTAAAAATCATTCAGGTAATTCTAAGAATTATACCTTAATTTTTACACATCTACCTGAAATACTGAAAAAAATGCCATTAAAATGTCAATATATATGAAAATACTTAATAAAATGTCAGCAAATAACTCAATAATATAGTAAAAGTTAATCTTGTACTTCTAATCAAATAGTATTTTATACTCAGGGCATAAAATTAGAAAAGTCTACTGATTATATTATTAATAGACTTATATTTCGATCAAATAAATTTAAAAGATAATCATTTCAACAGTAGCACACTTTTGTATCTTAAAGATACTTAGTTCAAACCATGAGCCAACATTTTGTGTATAGTGACAAAATAGATAACTCTCAAAAGATTATTAAAATACAAATAATTTAGATTACTATTTGTTTGGTATTGATATTATTCATAACAACATTACCTGACATTTACCAAGTTCTTATGCTGGGCACCTGTTATTCATGTAATATTATCTCAAGAGTTCTTAATGCATAAAACACAAACAAAATTATAAATATTAGGAAAGAAGAGATGGAATGTGATAATTTAGAGGAAATTTGGTTTTAGAACATAAAAAATGAAAGAAATTATATGAAAAGCTATTAGAATTGATTAAAACTGGGATAATAAACAAGACAAAAGACAAATATTCTTCCATGCCAAATAACAATGTGATAGAAAAAATTAATCCATAAAGAGATGTTATTTATAATCATGAAGTAAAATTTAAACTATTAACAGGAAATAATGTCTCATGATGAGAATATAAGTACAATATTTCACTGAGAAATATAAAAGGAAAAAAATGAATAAAGGAAAAAGCCTAATGTTTTCTCGAGTGGGAAGACCAGTTTTTATAAAATATGTTTTCCTCTCAATTGTTTTATTTTATGTTGATTAACATGTATTAACTGTACACATTCATGGGGTTCAGTGTGATGCTTCAGTACGTGCAGTGTGCACTGGTTCCCCACCTCCTTGCCAACTTCTATTAATCACTGCTCTACATTCAGATCAACTTGATTTGTTTCATTTTATTCTTTAACTTCCACATATGAGAGAGAACATGAGATCTTTCTATGTCTGGTTTATTTCACTTAACATAATGCTATGCAGTTCCACCCAGTTTGGTATAAGTCACAGAATTCCATTTCTTCTTGATGGCTAAGTAATATTCATATGTATACGTACCACATGTTCTTTATGCATTCATTCACTGATGGGTGCTTAGGTTGATTTTATATCTTAGCTAATGTGAATAGTGCTGGGCATTCTTTGGCATGCTGATTTCATTTCCTTTGGCTATGTACCTAGAAGTGGGATAACTGGATCATATGGCAGAAATATTTTTAGTTTTTTGAGGAACCTCCATAAGGTTCTCCATAGTGACTATACTGGTGTATGTTCCTACCAACAACGTAGGTGCAGTGTCTATTTCTCCAAATCCTCACCAGCATTTGTTATATTTTTATAATAACTGAAGTGAGACAATAGCTTATTGTAGTTTCAATTTACATTTTCCTGATGGCTAATAACACTGAGCGTTTTTTCATACATTAGCCGTACACATTTCTTCTTTTGAGAGCATTTACTAAAATTTTAAGTAAAATTCCAATGAAATTTCTCTGAAATTGACCCAATAATTTTAAAATTCATTTGAAAGTATAAAACATGAAGCAAAATAATTAGACTTTGTTGGTAAATATAAGAAAAGACAGATCAATCAAAATGCAGCCCCTTCCACAAATACAGTCAGTATTTGGGTAGACCTGAATGACCTTTCCTGAAAGGTAGAATTTTCTGGAAAAATAATCATTGTTTACTTAGAAGAGAAATAAAAAATTAGTCTACTTTAAGCCTCTAAAGAATAATTTTCTAAAGCAAACTAAGTGGACGAGGAAAAAGGATCAAGAAAGAGAGGAAGAATAGTAGAAGACATTTGTAAATTGTGAGAATTATAGGAAGGAAGGGAGGGAGGAAGAAAGCTAAAACTATAGCAAAGTAAAACAGATTTAGCTACTTAATAACTGAAGAGGAAAAGTGTTTCAGAAAAATTAAAAAAAAAAAAAAAGCAGATTCAAAGACTGAAAATTTAGGGGGAAATGTTAGTAGAAAATCCATCAACTCAGAGGACTAATGTCTGTTTCCACAAGTTCCCACAGATCAAAGCATTTTCCCTAGGCTAAATAGGAGCCTGGAGGCCATGCCCAAGGGACTGAACTCCAATGCTGCAAGACCCAGGCAGGACAAGGCAGAAGTAGAGGCACATGAAGAGCACCTGGACGGGGCAGCCAGGGGAGTGGGGAGTCCCAGCAGTGTCCTCATGCTGAAATGTGACCCAGTAGTATCCCATCTTCTACTCCTTGCAGGAGAAACAAAAAATGCACATTTTAAAATGTTGACTAAATTGTTCAAGAATGTCCTGGCAAAACGAAGCATGCACAGTGAGCCATACATCATATAATCTACATCCCGAACTGACATGAACAGAAAACTAATAGGAAAACACTTTAAACAAAATACTTTAAAATGTGCTGTGGAGTAACTCCACATCTTGTTTGTGGAGTCACTCACATGGTATTCGTCTACATCAAGAAATCTTGAGGACATAAGAAATTTCAAAAATAAGGAAGAAGCAGGAAAGGCAGCCAGCCTCCGGTTGCTCTCCGTGTTAACAGCCGCTGCCCTGCATCTCACCACTGGGCCTGCTGGGAGCAGCCCTGTGCTGTAGCTACCTTGGCTGACATGCAGCCACCCAAACACATGCTTCCGTTTCTGCTGCTGTATCTTCCTGAAACATTCTCTATTCTTGATAAAGAAAATCTTACTTACTCTTTAAAGCTTAGTTCAAATGTTATTCCTCTATAAAACCCCAGGTAGAATTAACCATAAAATCAACACATCTGTTGGGGATCTGCTCTGTTTCAGACAGTGGGGACAAAAACAGAAGACAGGATAGAATCATTTATGCCTTCACAGAGCTTATACTCTGCTCCTTCACAGCACTTGGTTCCTAGGTCAATGTGCTTCACATATTCATAGTTATAGTGGGCATAGTTATTGGAAATTATTTACCTTCCCTGTCAGACCATGAGCTCCTTAAGAGAACGAACGTGTCTCCCCATAAATCCACTTGCTCCTCAAGTCCATACCTTTTATTGCCTTACAATTTCAGGGTTTATAAATAGTTGTGTATATAGTAGAAATTCCATATATGCTTGTTAAATGTGGGAAGGGAGATATCCTGTTATAAAAGGCCACCCTGACTATGAAATCCTAAACTTTCTGTTAAAAGGAAATTCAAAGTAGGGTAAAGTTGGTAAAGGTAATTTAGAAGTCAAAACTATTCATCACAATTTCCTAGTGCTCCGTGCTACACCGCAACATTCTGCTCTCCCCAAAGAAGTGACAAAAACACTGAAACATTAATCAATCCAGATATCTGCTAATCACTCTTACAGTTCATTTGAGCAACAGAAGAAGAAGTCAGTATTCTTAAATTAACCCTGCAGAGACATATTAGCATAGACACACAACACAAATCCATTTAGACATCTGGAGTTCTGTACGGTAACTACACCCAAAACACAAGTATATTGGCCTTGTCCTCTTAAGGCAACTGCAAAATCACTTCTTCTTTATCAAACCATGAGAGATTTCTATCACAAGAATTATCCTGGGTTACCATGGCTAAGAACTGCAGTTTGAGCTAGGGAAAAAGAAAGTTAACTCAAGATAGGAAGCAAAGGTGCAGAATTTATAACTACAGGCAGTGCTGCTCAGGTTATAATCCCAGGGTGCCTCTGCAGGGCTTGTAGCTCACAAGCTCTCCCTGTGACTGGATGTCTCTCTCTGGGTTGGAGCTCTTCAAAGGTAAGAAGACACACATACGCCTTGTAGTACCTTGAACATTGACTTGCACTTGGGTTTCTATTACATTTAATCATGTGAGGTAGAATACAAACACTTTATATTTGAGAAGCATAACACGCCAATATTATGATGTTTTTAATGTTTGACATTTAAATCATCTGCATCCATTATAATCCCCAATATAAAAAATCAGGTTGCAAAGAAGAGAGAAGTCAGAGAACTTAAATAGTGTGAAATGCAGTAAATGGTTTTCTAAGGTTAGAATCTTTTCATCTGTGAATCACCCTTAAAAGATGAACTAAGACTCATATACCATGAGCTATCTAATATGCTGAATACTACAACTATCCAGAGTCACAAACAAAAAAATCTAAGTTACTTATTCTGAAATATTGATTGAATGCAACCAAGTGTTCAAAGACAAGAACTGGCTCATTGTGGGGAGTCATAATTCATAATAGACATTATTCATTTTTATTCATTTACTTTTTTGTCAAGTATCTTTGAGCACTGATATTTTAGGAAGGTAAAGAGACATTACTAAAGTTATGAATGCACATAAGACATTGTTCCTGCCCCCAAGAAGACTATAATCTGAAAGAAAAGACAGTGTGGACATAGTTGGAGTACCAACTTTTGTGAGTCAGAGTTAAAAATAAAGTTATTGGCTGAATGATAATTACAACAGTACTGCCCACGTTTATCTTCTACTTCTCTGTGTCAGAAGTTTGTACCAGAGAAATTGCTAACATTGTTCATCATGAAGTGTTTGAAGAATCTATAAACATTATCTTGTTCCTCTCCTTTATGTTAAAAAAAAAATTTCAAAAAGTTAAGTTCCTTGTTCAAAATTATATGCAACTTAGCAATAAATCTGAGAGAAGAACATATGTTTCTAGCCCTTCATTTTTTCTATTAGCACCACACTCTGAATATTTTAAAGAAATAAAGTATTACCTACATTTGCACAGAAAATACAAATTGCTTCTTATATTAACAAGCCCAACTCTGTTATGTTCTTGCCTTTCAATTGACTTTTAGCAATTCTAGCTCGGATAGAGTCTAGTGACCTTCCAGAACAAAATGTACACCTCTTTATACATATTTTATAATTTGTTTTAAGTTGTACTTTACAAGGTTTCTAAGTTTTTCTCTTGTACCTCTGGTATCCTGATTTTAGTTAATAGCAGTAAAACAAGAAGAGCAAAAAATAAAATAACAGTCCTTGATCTAGGCCTGCTTAGTGTACCAAAGAAAAATTGCACCAGGGCTGGAGGCACATGAAAACATGTCAATCAGATGTAATTGCTCTCCAAGAGAAACACTTTTCAGGCAAGTAAAAAAGAATTCATCCTGAACACAAGGCTTTGTAGCAGCGACTAATCTACTAATGACAAGCTCAGTTTGTTATTCTCATACTTGTTGTTCAAGATGAACATTTGATTTGACATGACAGAAAAGGACAATCTGACCAAGTCATAGCTCTTAACCATTAAAAAATGATATTGAAGGCCTATATCATGTCTATATGCATACACATAAATAAAAATGACATTTCTTTATGTCATTAATAGTTGTTGGAAATCAAATAGTTTTTAACTACTCATAGTTATATGCTTGGTGCAGATAAGTATCAACTCCAGCACATTAAAGAAAAAGCCTCTACTTTCATGCACAGTTACTCCTAAAAACATTCAGTGGTTCAGATTTGGCCTGAAGAGAGTGAGGTCTATATTCCAGGGGTAATATTTGAAGACTAAATTTGGCTGGATGTATATAATGACATTTTAAAAATTCTTTCAATGTGCCTTTCCATTATTGCAGACTCTACTTAAATGGAAACTTAATAATCCCTGCAGCAAAGGGCAAAGTACTACTGCTAACTCCAAAAATATAAAAAATTAAAAAAGAAGAAGAAAAAAAAAAGGATGCTACATTCATATGGGTTTACTACCCATAAACTGAAGTACAATATTTTTAATAGCACCAGATTTGAATATTCACTAGTTCAAAGGCGTAAGTCTTTTTTTTTAATGAGAAAAACAAGCAAAACAGTAACAACAAACTTAAACATAAGCCTTAGTTAAAAAGTCCATTGTAATCTCCACTTGAATGTATTAAAGGTGGACGCCACCCATTAAGACCCTGGCATCTTCTGAAATGCCACATTGGGAAAAACCTGTAAAGTATTTGTGTAGAAAATGCATTTTAAGTTTCAGAATAATTGACTTTCAGTTTTAATGAGGCCACACAAACGGAAAGAGTACATAAAGTGAGGATGTAATGGGGACCAGGTAGACAGGTTTCTTAGGTACTATCTTTTCTCCTTTCATTATCTTGCCTCAGTTTATAGAAGAAAGCACATGAAATTAAACTCTTCAGACCAATCTTTTCACTCCCAAACAGCTGCTCCCCTGAGAGCAAGAGTGGCTCATCACATTATTTATAATTTGGGGTACAGAGCAGCCACATTTCAGTAGTGGTCATCTTCATGGTGACTTAAAACAGATTCTGGCTCCATTCTCTCTTTTTCTCTTCCTGTACTCAAGGAATAGGATTCTTCTTCTTGTCTGATTCTTGGTTGTAAGTACAACCACCAAGAAGCAGTGCAGTCAGCTTTTCCCATGTGGACTGTTGATAAGAGCATTTGGTTGGTGTGGTGGGCACTGGGATGCACTGCTCAGATGCTCCTTCAATAAAGGAAAGCAATTTCTGTGATTGCTGTCAGCAAATGGCCTTCAATTTTTGCTGCTTTGGGGGCTGCCTTAGTTATAGAGACTATCCCCAGAACCCACCTTTCCAGGGCAGCCCACACCCAAAAACCGATTGATACAGAAACAGAAAAGTCTGGCAAGCTCAGTCCCACCTCAGGAAACACTGAAGGTTCATTTCATCTCTAGAACTCCCCATGGAGTCAGCCAAGGATGTCATTGGGCCATCACCACAGCTTGACTTCTCCTCTGTCCACTCTTGCTTCCTTGTTTTCCCTCTCTCTAGTAAGGATTCCATGGGCACTCAATAAACCTTCTGCACACTACACTTGGACCTGGAGAATGCTTCCTGGAGAACTCAACTTGAGACAGCAGGGATCTGACTTACATTCCAAACATTCTAGAGTCTGTGGAATGGAATCTCTACTTGTAAGGGTTGCTAAGTCTGACTCCTGCTGCAGCTTCATTTATTAGAGAAGACCTGCACTTGGATGTAATGAGCACATTCTAGCTATTAATAAAAATTGCATTTCACTTCCCTCTTGGTTATTGCCATCATGTCATGGCCTACATGTCACTGGGGCAGAATAGGAGTGGGTGATAGAATTTAAACATCAAAATCCCACCCCATACTCCTAATAAGGCCTACTCTTAGAGTCAACTGGAAAGATACAGTGTGAGTCTTCAGAAATGTCAAGGCTTCTTCGAATCATTTAAATTTGCCCTCTTGAGATTCTTCATTTCCATGACAACTATAAGGAGAAAGGGTTAGTGAAGTTTGCAAATTCAGAAAAGTTTTGGAGACTGAGGATTTCAAGGAATTAAATTTAAACAATTAAATTAAATTAAGGTGAGATTTTGTATTGTTCAATAAATAAAAATAATGTGAATCTGAAAGAATATCTTTTCTACTCATTCCTATCCATTCCTATCAAGAGGGGCAATATATATATATATATATATATATATATATATATATATATATATATATGTTGTAGATGAATCTTTATTTTTATTTGTTTATTTTTACATGGTGCTGAGAATTGAACCCAGTGCCTCACACATGCTAGGCAAGTACTTTATCACTGAGCCACAACTCTAGCCCCTAAGTAGAGTTTTTAAAAGTCCAATACTTAGGAAAAGCTTCATTTAGCATGTTAGAACATTATTAAAACATTCATATTTCAGTATCCCACATGGTTCAGAATTTGAAGGCAGAAAAGAATGATATGAAAGTAATGTACTGTCCAAGGGATGGTATCATGATCTGATATTTATTTAAGCAAACTGGATAATTTATGCTGCTTCAGAAAGTTTAACACTTAAATTTCTGAATTCTCCCTACATGAAAAATTATACTTCTTATTCTAATGTTATGAATATAAAATTCACTGCACACAGAAAAATGAAAGGAAAAACATCTTCGGCACCACAGGTGTAGTAGCCAGAATTCCTTGAATTTTGATCTGAATACCTCATCTAGCCACCTGGACATTGTCACCCATCACTAGAGAAAAGTAATGTCTTCGTGAGGCAAGTCAGTAACTTTAGCTAGTTTTACAGAAGAAGAAACCAAAATTGGATTTAAATTACTTGCCCAATAAATGACTAACTAGAAGATACTATAAATCTTAGAATCACAAACCTCCATTAATTTATAGACAATTCAGTTTTTTCACCTTCTGGAGTTGCATTAAAGAAATTGATATTCGTGCTGTAAAAGATACCAACCCAGTTCAAAATTCAGCAAAACATTTAAAAATATATAACAGCTAAAGTTTCAGTTCCTTAAAAGAGAGTAGATGCTTTGGGGAAATAGTAGAGAAGCATTTTAATTATTCCCTGCATCTCCATGCAGGGACTCTCCATGTAGCTCTTTGGCAACTACCACCTCATTGGGCTATCAAGGGTACATGGATAACTTTCCAGTCTCAGCTACTCTCTACATCAGTGTTCACCCTTGCTGAACTTGCCTAAAATGATTTGTACTTTAACTATTGCTCCTCCTATTGCCCTTTATTATAAAACAATAATACTTTACATTTCAATAGCAATTTACATAGCAGTTTTACAAATACTAAGTTTTATAAATACTATATTGGGCCTCTCTTTTTCATTGATCTGAAGTCTTCAACAAGAAGAAAGTATGTACACATTTCTTACATGTGCTATGAGTAGTTATAAACTAATAAAAATAAAATTAAATAGCATCCCAAACCTTGCATGACCCGTGCATGCCTGAAAGTTACTTATAGAAGTTCCCCTCCACGGCCCATAACCTAGAGACTGCAGCCACGGATGCAAAGTTCCAGTGTCAGCTGCAATCAAGACATGGGACCTAGAGAAGTTCTCCTCCATAATCCATACTTGCGTATTCAGCTGTTGGTGCCAAAAGCCCTGGCATTAATTGTGCTTATTTCTTAGAACCTAGAGAAGGTACCATCTTGGTCCTATGCTACGCAGTGCTACAAACCCAAACACCATCCACAACTACTCCATTGGACCTAGGGAATGTCCCCTTGCCATCCCACAACCTTTGAGTCATCAATTACTAGGGCCCAAGAACCCAGGATCACCTGTGCTCATTCCATCAGATCTGAGGAAAATCTTATCTCATCCTGTATCTCCAGAACTATGATTACTGGTACAAAAGCATCCCCCATTTTTATACTGAAGGTCCTGGAGGAAATTCTCTTGTCACATGTGTGGTTCAAAGACAGTGGTTGCTGGTGCCACAACACTTAGTATCACCTGTGTTCATCATAAAAGATCTGGGGACAGATCTCTTCACATCTCACACCACAAAGACTGTGACAAGAGCTGCCACAAACCCCAGTGGGATCAGTGCTGTGGAGACTGAGGATACACACCTTTGGAAACCTACATCCACTGCAAAGTCATAAAACTACTTTCACACACCATTGCAATTTAGACTATTGAGGCATTGGTGGCATCAATCAAAGCCAAAGGAATCCCATGGAGGCTACACTTTTGAGCTCATCTATAACCCAAGCCAAAGAATCTATCCAAATAACACCCTATATCCCATCTAAATTAAAGAGTCTTTTCCTATAAAAGCTACTCCATGAAATCGGAAGAGGTGGTTCTTACCTGATGTGCAAACATTAATGTAGGGACACAAGAAACATGGAAGGAAACAGAAGAGACAGCAATTCTCCAGGAACAGATCCCAACTGAAGAAATCTTTGAAGTACCTAAAAAAAAAAACTCAAAATAATGATCCTAAGAAAAGTCAGTGAGATGCCAGAGAATACAGATATACGATATAAACAAATGAGCAAAACGACTCAGGCTGAGAATTCAACAAGAAGCTATAAATCATAAAAATGAACCCATCAGAAATTATGGAGCTAAAAACATCAATAAATGAAATAAAAATATAATAGAAAGTCTCCACAATGGACTAAAACAAGCAGAAGAAAGAATTTCTGAACCTGAGAACACCTCTTTTTAATTCACCCAGTCAGACAAGAAAGAAAGGAGGAAGGAAGGAAGGAAGGAAGGAAGGAAGGAAGGAAGGAAGGAAGGAAGGAAGGAAGGAAAGAAGGAAAAAAGGAAGGAAGGAAGGAAGGAAAGAAGGAAGGAAAAAAGGAAGGAAGGAAGGAAGGAAAGAAGGAAGGAAAAAGGAAGGAAGGAGGAAGGAAGGAAGGAAAGAAGGAAGGAAGAAGGAAGGAAGAAGGAAGGAAAAAGGAAAGCTGTAAGACTATGGGACACTGTTAAGTGAACAAATATTCACATTATGGGAATTTCAGAAAGTGATGAAAAGAGTAAAGGCACTGAAAACCTATTTCACAAAATAATACCTAAACATTTCCTGAATCTTCAAAAATAAGTGGTCATTCAGATACAAGAACCTCAAAGGAACCCCTCTATATTCAGCTAAAAGAGACCTCATCAACACATATTATAGTTAAACTGTCAAAAGTACAAGGCAAAAAGAGAATTCTAAAACTAGCAAGAGAAAAATATCAAGTCAACTTTAAGGGAAAGCCCTTACAGCAGATTTCTCAGCAGAAATTCTACAGGCCAGAAGAGAATGGGATGATACATTCAAAGTCCTGAAAGAAAAAGATTGCCAAACAAGACCACTATAACCCGGAAAAATACCCTTCTGAAATGAAAGAGAAATAAAGTCTTTCCCTGATGAGCACAAGCTGAGGGAATGCATAACCACCAGATCAGCCCTACAAGAAATACTTAAGGGAGTCCTATACTAGAAAAAAAAGGATGATAGCCTCCATGATGAAAACACATAAATGTACAAAATTCACTGGAAAAACAAATACATCAAAAAGAAAGAGAATCAAAACTTAGCGTGACAGAAACTAACAAGTCACCAAAAAAATAATAGAGGTGGAAAGGAACAAAGCATAGGTGAAACAAATTGAAAATAATACAATGACAGGAGGAAGTTCATATCTATTAACTATAATCATAACCTTGAATGTAAATGGATTAAATTCACCAATCAAAATACATAAATTGGCCAAATGGATTTTTAAAAAGACCAACCATAAGCTGACTCCAAGAAACTCACTTCACTGGCAAAGATATATGTAGGCTGAGTTGTTAAAAGATGTATCAAACAAATGGAAATCAAAAGCTAGCAAGAGTAGCTATACTCAGATAAAGCAGACTTTAAATCCAAAAACTGTAAAAAGAGACAAGTCATTACATACTGATAAAAGAGTCAATTCAGTAAGAAGATGTAACATTTGTAAATATAGATGCACCCAACATGGGATTACCCAAATATATAAAGCAAATATTATTAGATCTGGAAGTAGAGATAGACTCTAATGCAATAACAGTTGGGGAATTTAATACCACACCTTCCTCAATGAATGGATAATCCAGAAACAAAATCACAAAGAAACATGAGTCAAACCCAAGCGAATAAACCTAACATACATTTCCAGGGCATTTCATCTCATCAATATATGGAACATTCTCCAGGATATGGAGAATCTCATATGTTAGGCCACAAATCAAGTCTTGGACGAGATCAGGCACATTCAGGGTGGTATGGCCATAGACACAAATCAAGTCTCCAAAAAATTTTTAAACTGAAATTTTACCTTGTATCTTCTCAGACCATAAAAGGATAAAACTACAAATCAAGAACCAGAGGAAATGGAGAATATACACAAATACATGGAAATCAAGCAGCATGCTCCTAAATGACCACTAAGTAATTGAGGAACTGAAAAGAGAAATTTGTTTCTAGAAACAAATGAAAATGACAATACAATATGTCACAATCTGTGGGAGACAAAAGCAGTACTGAGACAGAAGTTCATATCAATAAATATGTATATCAAAAATAGATCACAAATAAACAACTTTACAATGTATTTTAAGAACTTAGAAAAGTAACAACAAACCAAACCCCAAATTAGCAAAAGAAATAATGAAGAGGAAAAATAAATTATATTGAAATTAAAATATAATGCAAAAGATCTGTGAAACAAAGAGTTGGTGTTTTGAAGGAATAAACAAAATTGACAAACTTCTACCTAGATTAATGAAAAAACAGATGCAAATGAATAAAATCAGTTGTAATGTCTTTTCACTCTAAAAAAGGAGACTTTACAGCAGATACCATAGAAATACAAAGTATCATAAGAAACTAACATGAACAATTATAGCTAAAAAAGGCCAAATCTAGAAGAAATGAATAAATTTCCAAATATATATAACATACTAAGATTGAATCAAGAAGAAACAGAAAATTTGAACAGACCAATTATGAGTAATAAGATTGAAGCAGTAAAATTCTTCCACCTAAAATAAGTCTAGGACCTGATGGCTTTACCAATGAATTCTACAAAACATTCAAAGAACTAATTCCAATATTTCTTAAACTAGTCCAAAAAATTGAAATGGGAAAAATCTCTACCAAACTCTTTTAACAAGGTCAACATTACCCTGATACCAAAATAGGCAGAGACACAAAAGAAAAATAAATCTATGAACCCATATTTCTAATGAACACAGATGCAAGAATTCTCAATAAAATACTAGCAAACCAAATTCAACAGCTCAGCAAAAAGATTATACACCATGATCACATGGAATTTATCCCAGGAATGCAAGGATGGTTCAGCATATGTGAATCAATTAATGCAACAAAACATATCAACAGATGAAGGAAGAAAGTCATATGATTATCTCAATAGATGCAGAAAAGGCATTCCTAAGAGTCTTCATTCTTTTGTTATAAAAATCTCTCAAAAAATTAGGTACAGAAGGAGCATACCTCAAAAAAACTAACGGTCATATGTGAAAAACTCACAATCGACATCATAATAAACAGGGAAAACCCTAAAGTGTTTCCTCTAAGTTCCAGAGGAAGAAAAGGATGTCCATGTTCATCATTCTTATTATAATATGGGAAGCCTTAGCAAGATCAAGTAGGCAAGAAAAAAGAAATGAAGAGTATCCAAATTGGAAAGAAAAAAGTTTAATTATCCATGTTTGCAGATGACATTTTTTTTTTTTTTTTTTTTTTTTTTTTTTTGGTACCAGGATTGAATTCAGGGGCACTTAACTCCCCCAGTCTGTTTTTTTTTTTTTTTTTTTTTTTAATTTTTTTTTTTTTTTTAATTTTAAGATGGAGTCTTGCTAAGTTTCTTGCTAAGTTGTCAAGGCTGGTTTTGAACTTGCAATCCTCCTACCTCAATCTCTGAGCCTCTGGAATTACAGGTGTGAACCACCTCGTCTGGCAAGATGATATGATTTTAAACATAGAAAAACTTAAGTATTGTGTCAAAAAGCTAATAGACAAATTTAGTAAAATTTCAGTATGCAAAAATCAACATACAAAATATCAGTAGTATTTTTATATACTGAGAATGAACTTGCTGAAAAAGAAATGAAGAAAGAAATCCCATCCACAATATATATAAAAAGTAAAATTTTTGGAGTTGTTAGGGCTTGGATATGAGGTGCCCCTCAGGAATGTTCAGAAATGAAATGATTAGATTATAAGAGCTATAACCTAATCACTAGATTAATCCATTTGATGTGTTAACAATTTGAATGAACTGCTGGGTGGCAACTGTAGGTAGGTAGGGCCTAACTGGAAGTAGGTCAGTGGGGGTGTGACTTGGGGATTAGCTATCTTGTCCCTGGCTTCTACCCCTTTCTCTCTGTTTTCCAGTTGTTATAAGCTGAGCAGTTTTTTCTGCCATGTACTTTCACCATGATGCTCCACCATAACTTCAGGTTCAAAGCAATGGAGTTGACTGACCATGAACCTATAAAACCATTAGCATTAAAGTTTTATTCTTCTAAGTTGGTCTTGTCAGATATTTTGGTCACAGCAAAGAACAGTTGACTAATACACATATTAATTTACCAAGGAAAAGAAATATCTCTGTAATGAAATTCATAAAACTCTGATGAAAGAAATTATAGAGGATACAAAAAAATCAAAACAATCCTGTGCTCGTGGATCAGAAGAAATAATATTGTGAAAATTACCATATTACCCAAAGTAATCTAAAGATTCAATGTAATTTTCATCAAAATAATAATGACTATTTATAGACATAGAAAAAATACCCTAAAATTCATATGCATCCACAAAAGAATAACCAGAGCAGTCCTGAGAGGAAAACAATTAAACCTGGAAGCATCACAATATCTGACTTCAAAGCATACTACAAAGTTACAGTAGCCAAAACAACATGGTACTGCTAAAAGCAGACACAAGCTGCGTGTAGTTGCGCATTCCTGTGTTTAATCCCCAGTACTAGAAAGAATAACAAAACAAAACAAAAACAAAAAATAAAAAAATAGACACAAAGACCAGTATGACAAAATAATCCACATTTGTACATCCTGCTCATTTTTGACAAAAGCACCAAGAAAGTATAGTGAAAAGACAGCCTCTTCGATTAATGCTACTAGAAAAATCAGATTTGCATATGCAGATGAAGCTAGAACATTTTTTCTCACTGCACACAATAATCAATTGAAAATGGATCAAACATCTAAATTTTACAGTTTACCTGAAACTATGAAATTACCACAGAGATTATGAAGAGAACATTTTGAGACAATGAATCAAAATGCAGTCTGTAAAAAATTTAAAAATAAATAAATAATTTTTAAAAAGATATTGGTATAGGTAATGATTTTGCAGATAGACCTCAGAGGCATAGACAACAAAAGTAAAAATAGACAGGATTATAGCAAAGGTGTTAGATTCTGCACTGCAAGAGAAATAATCAGCAGAGTTAAGAGACAGCCTACAGAATGGGAGAAATTATTAGCAAACTATTCATCTGACAAGGGGTTAATATCCAGAGTATACAAGGAACCAAAAAAAAATTTAAACCCAATAATCCAATTTTTAAAAATGGTCTAAAGATCTAAAGAAGATATGCAAATGGCCAACAAATATACTGAAAAGTGCTCAATCTCGCTAAAGATCAGGGAAATGCAAATCAAAACCATAATGCATAATCCTCTCAACCAAGTTTGAATGGCTATTGTCAAAAAAACAGCAATGCAAAATAAATAAATAAATAATAACAAGTGCTGGTAGAGATGCAGAGAAAGGGAACCTCTTAAATGTTATCAGTGGCAATGTAAATTAGTATAGACATTATTAAAAACAGTATTGATATCCCTCATAAAACTAAAGATAGAACTATCATATGATCAAGCAATTCTACTATTTGATGTATATCCAGAAGAGATAAAATCATTACAGAAAAAAGATACTTGCTCCCACATGTTTATTACAGCACTATTATGGCTAAAATATGGAAATCAGCCTAGTTGCCCTCAGTAAATGAATAAAGGAAATACGATACACACACACACACATACATATATATTTAGTATACACACACACACTGGAATATTATTCAGCCATAAAAAGAATGAAATCCTGTCATTTGCAGCAAAATGAATTGAATTGGATGTCATTATGTTAAGCAAAATAAATCAGATACAGAAAACAAACGCCACATGTTCTCACTCTTTCCTGGAAACTAAAACGTTTAGGAGAATGAAATAGTGATCACTAGAGACTGGAAAATTCGGGGAGAATGAAAAGAAGTTAAACAGGATACCCCAAAACATGGAGTAGAAGAATTAATTCTGGTCTTTTTACAGCACAATTGTATGCCATTTGTTAAAACAAACTATGATATATTTCAAAATGACTAGGGAAGAAGAGTACAAAATTCCCAACACACAAAATGATCAACATTTGAAGAGATGGAAGTGCTAATTACCACTTAAGTATTGTACATTGTGATATACAAATATTATGTCTTGATAAAAATAAACAATAAAAACAAAATTAAGAAAATGTACCAACCAGTAATCTTTCAAATATGAAACAAACTAAAGTAAGGCAAAAATCGAAACAACTGAAGATCTCTAGGAAAAAAAAATTCCATTTGTTCTTAATGCAAGTAAGAGTTTTATTCTTCTGGCCAAGAATGATCCACTTGAAACTCTAGAGAAGGAAATTTAATACCCTCTCTGTGTCAGGATTCAACAATAGCCACAATAATGCAAATACTGTTCATTGCTTTTCAACTCTTTTATATTCAGCCCATAATGAATGGAATACTTGGTAATGACTATAGAACAAAATATATTGCTGATAGTCTTGACAATATGAAAGTAAAAATAAAGTTGTCAGAAAACAGTATATGAATAAGGAGGAAAGAGGAAGAAAAGGTTATAATTATATTTTTTTCTTATAGATTTGAGAGTCAAGATGTAATAGAGAAAACATGAAGCAAAAAAGTAATACTTGAGGATATTACTTAAAATTAAACAGATAACCAATATAATAACTAAAAATTATGTACATGTCAACTAATCAGAGGAAGGGAGGTGGTCTAAATGAGACAGATTCTCATCTTTCCTATCTGAGAGCTAATAAATATTGTCAAAAGATTTTGAATCCTGAAACAGAAATATAAATGTGTTATCTTGTCTTTCGAAAGTAAGCACTAAAAGAAAAGTTATACTGTTAAAAGAGATGAACTCTGGGGATTGCAATGTTGAAATGGGAGACATTAATGGGAGACTGACATACTATATTTATCATCATGTATATATATTTCGTACAAATAACAAAAATTCTTTAAATGAATGGAGTGGTTACATTCCAGAGAAAGAGAAGTGAATACCTTTGGGCATAGCAGTCTTGCTCTCTCCCAGGTGAACCCTCTCATTTGCCTCCTGTCCTTAGTCACTGTGTACATTTCCTTTATTCTTTTGCCATCAACCCCACAGCTCTTCAGTGGCTGCTCTCAATTCTCTTTCTTCTTTAGCTCAGAATAACTTCTAACTGAGAAACCTGTAATGTCACTGTGACTTCCCTTTTTCTAACATCCTGCACCTTTTCCTTTCACATCCAATACAACGTGAATGTGAATGTGATAGAATGACACACACAATGTTTAAGAGGCAAAATGTATTTAAGCAATGATAGGAGAATATTCTTTCGCTGGCCTATATCAATCTGAACTCTTTTGATTACAAGTAGAAGAAAGCAAATTCGAACTAGCTAATAAGACAAAGGAGAAATTAATTGACTCCAGGACACCAAGGAAGAATTAATGGCCAAATTGCAGGAGGAATAGAGGTAGAGGTAGGCCTCAAAGAAAATGGGAGCAAAACCTTAAGTGCTACCAGGATTCCATTCCCTATCTTGGTCATTATTGGTTTTTCTCTGCATAACAACTTTATCTGCCTTACTGAAGACCAGAATCCTCTGCATGGTATTGAAACCAAGTCCTTCCCTTGGATTTGAAGAGCAGCAGCCCGGTGGGCTGGGGTGTGGGCAGTGAGCACAGGCTATAGCCAGCAGAGCCTTCCATGCCAGCACGGGCCAGAGGCACAGTGAGCAGAGCCAAGGCGAGCCAGGGCACACAAAGCTGTCTTCCCACATTGACCCAGCCTGGCAAGATAAGCAGCAACAAAATGGAGTGGGGTAGACCCAAATGGAGATTCCAAGACTAACCAATAGCATTGGTACTTTCCCAAAATCTGATTAGCATGAGTTTGGACCAATAACATTGACCTTAGAGCTATAAAAACCCCTAGGTTAGCACACCCAAGCAGAAACCCCTATCAGATTCCCTCTCCTCTGTGACAGTTCTGTTTATATTCTTCACACTTGGATAAATCATACTCTTTTAGGCTCATTCTTATTCATTGGTGGATTTCATTCTTTGAATTCATAAAACAAGAACCCAGAAAAAATTGGCATGAGTTGCTGGGCTCTGCTGCAACACTGGAGGGTATAGCCTGCCATTAAGAACTGCAACCCTCAGAGCTGAGGTCAGCAGGTATCCCCTGCTGTGAGTAGCTGCTGACATTAAAATGGGCTTTCTCAGCTGCAGAGGCCTGCAGATTACTTAGGCCTGACCCTCAGCAGAAGCAGAGAATCTAGTATCATCTCAAACTCCAGTTTCAGTAGCAAATATAGGGCAAAAGTGGCAACTCTCAATCCTTACAATAACCAGTTTTATCATCTGAGAGAGACTTCCTCAGATCTACCTTACAAAACCCCAGGGAAGAACTCTAATTGGCCCACTTGGGGAAAAGCCTTCATCTCTGGGCCAATTAGGTATGAGCAGGTAATGCTACAATTGGATAGGTTGAGTCATAACCCCAGTTCTCTCATCTCTACTGACCAGTCACCTACCATCAGGGTCACATGATGATGCAGGAACAAGACAGAGCCTGCTGAAACTACATGGTCAGGACTGGGAAAAAGAAAGGAAAAGGAAAAAAATAAATAAATAGAGAGACGCTATTCCAGGGGAGTGGGGTTGAGAGATAAAAGTACTAGATAAACAATAAGTTTATTACATAGGAAATAATCAGGTGCATAATAACTGTGAGCAAAGTATTAGTTTTCATAGCATTAGGGCTTTGTTATTGAGAAACATTAACGTTATCTTTCAACATTCAACATTTCAAACATTTCAAACATTTCAACATTTCAAACATTCAACATTATCTTTCAAAGACCCATAAATGGAAGGAAGAATGATTATTTATAGACTTGAAGAATATTTAACATTTGCCCATCACCCCTTCACAACTATTTCATGTGAATATCCTCAAAGCTGGGTGTATATGTTGTCCTATAGGTATATATTATTGTTTTAAAACAGTTAAAACTCAATTGGATGCATGTGTGATAATAAATAAGGAAGGGGATCAATCCAAATGTCCTGAATTAAAAACAATGTTTTAGATTGTGATAAAATAAAATAAATAACTGTAAACAAATAAAAGAAGTTGTCCTATGTGACTCTAAATGTAATCCCAAAGGCAGGAATACAACACACACATACACATTTAGAGAAAGAGTATTCTTTGAAAAAAGTGCATAACCATGTAGAATGACTTCTTGGAAATAAACAAGTTATTTAGAAACATGTGTTCCTTAGCCTTGTCATTATGTCAGGGCTTGCAAAACTCTTTCTATGCAGTGTCAGATAAATAGGTTTATCAGGCCATACTGTGTCCATCAAGACTACAGTCTGTCATTTTCACTTGAAAACAGCCATAAACTGTAAGGAAATGAATGGGTGCGGCTATATGTAAATGGTGCTTCACTTGTACAACCAATGTGTTTAGTCAGAAACATAACGAAAAAGATAGATACATATATGATTACATGAATGGTATGCATCTACATCATGCACAACCATAGAAATGAAAAGTTGTATCCCATTTGTGTGCAATGAATCAAAATGCAGTCTGTAAAAGAAAAGAAAAGAAAAGAAAAGAAAAGAAAAGAAATCAATAAAACTGGCCAATATCCTGGGGGTGGGGGAAGCTATATAAAAGAGAAGATTATAGGAATCAGCTGGTACTGTTATGGAAGCCAAGAAGTCTCACCATCTGCTGTCTGCAAACTGGAGAATCAAGATAGCTGATCTGAGTTGGAAAGCCTGAGAATCAGGACAATACCATTGTCCAAGGGCAAGAGAAAGTAGATGTCCCAGCTCAAGCAGGAAGCGCAAATTTGCCTTCCTTCTCCCTATTTGTTCTATTCAGATCCTTGATGGATTGGAAGATGCCCACCCACATTGGTAAGGGTGGATCTTCCTTACTCAATCTACTCATTCAAATGCTAGGTCCTGTTGGAAACATCATCACTGACTTACCCAGAAGAGCATTTTTAATCCAAGTAAACATACACATAAACTTAACTAGCCATCACAATCAAGCTATTGGATTTGACCTGCAGTTTTCTGATCCGTGCTCTACACTGAATATTCATCACCTCCATTAATCTCACTTCTTTCCTATAAACTAGGTACTATTTTTACTCTCTTTAAAAGAGTAAATGTGATTATGTTACAGTCTCACTTTAAAAAAAAAAAAAACTTTCACTGATAAATTCCATCAAGACAGAGCAGATTCATTTTCAGAGGATCCCCTCTGCTGAGAATATCTATAAAGGCTACGTAAGATAAATAACACAGCTGCTTGAAGTTAACAGGCAGGGACCACAGTAGCCAGGGTGCGAGGGGCAAAGATCCTACAGTGAAAAGAGGAACACCAAGGTGAGCTGCACCTGTTCCATCAATTTTTCTGCATAGTACATTTTTCTATTCACAGCACAGTGTGTAGAGGCTGAAGCTTCAACATAGAGCTTTAGCATTCTCAAAGAACTCAGGCTCTTTAGTCAGCCAGGACTTGAGGGACCAAAATCCCAAAGAAAAGAGAACTTCCTGCACAATAGGTTGCATAACTTTTGCTCTTGAGGCGATTGTTGAGTCCTAGGTTGTAAAGAACTGAACTGTAAAGAACTCAGAAACCAATTTCTTGGCTTCAATACAGCACTTTGTTCTGTGCTTTGCACACCATAAATATTCACAAAGCAAATATTTAGTAAAGAGCCAAAAGGCATGGCCTTTAACTTCAGCATACTTATTATGTCATGGAAATACCTAGCATCCTCACATGACATGGCATTAAAACAACAAGCCACAAAGGAATTAATGCAGAATAATGAAACATAGGCATTGAATAAACAACAAAATCTTCTGAGTTCTTCAGCCTGTTATACAATAGCATCTTCTTTAAACCCCTATGATTTTGGTTCCATCAAATCCTCCTTGTCAGTTCCTAGGTGGGTTCTATTAATTTTGTTGCAGACCAAGTCATTTTTCTGCAGATAAAGTACATTCAAATTCTTTGCCTATTTCCACAAAAGAATAGTCTCATCTCTAAACTCCTAAGAACTACGATGGTCATTTATAAACTAAGGTAACAAGTGCTATATGAAAACTACTCACATTTTGTTAGTAATCTCACTTGAGAAAGCATCAAGATATTTTAGGTCTTGTAGATATTGCAGTGCTTTTAAAACTGTTGGTCCACTATTTCTTTGTTAACTCAATTGAAGCATCTTCCCAGGTAATAATATATTTAACGAATAACTAATGCACTCTTAATGCAGAAAAAATACAAACTCAATATATGGTATAACATTTTAAACAAGAGAGAATTTTGAATTGTTTTTATAAAATTCATTTGATATTCATCACTCAGTAATAATTATCTTTAGAATTCCTGAAAAATATATTAAGATAGATGGATTGATAGATATTGTGGTAGGCAGAATAGTGAACCCCCCTCCAAAGATGTTCACATCCCAATCCCTGTTACTCTGTTACATCACATGTGGAAAGTAACATAGGGGACATGATTAAGATTATGGAGTTGATATGGGGAGATTATCCTGAACTACATGGGTGATCCCAATTTAATTACAATCTGATTCATCCTTCCATCCTTTAGAGCAGAGAGCTTTCTAGGCTGTTAGAGATGCAAAATGGGAAAAGAACTCTGAGAGAGAAAATGTGAGGACAACCCATGTCCTCTACCTCCAAGGTGATGGAAGGACACCTTGAGCCTAAGAATGCAAGTGACATCTAGGAACAGAAGGGGCCTTTGGTTTATAGCCAGTGGGATAACAAGACCTAAATCTACAAATTCAAGGAACTGAATTCTACCAAGAAAAAGATTCAAGAGCCATCAGAAAAAAACATAGTCCTGCCAACTCCTTGACTTCAGTTCAGTAATATCCAGGTTAGACTTCTGATTTCTAGAACTGTAGTCTTGATAAGTAGTTATGGCAGCAATAGAAAACCATACATCTAGATAGATGGATGTGGGAATTTCCCAAAAAAGAAACTGATATGGTTTAGATGCAGTGCTATCCCTCCAGAACTCACCTGTGAGACAATGCAAGAAGGTTCAGAGAAGAAACGATTGGGTTATAAGAGTCTTAACCCAATCAGTGAATTAATCCCCTGATAGGGATTAACTGACAGGTAACTGAAGTGGAAGGGTATGGCTGGAGAGAACTGGAGTACGGCTTGGGGGCATGTATTTGTATTTGGCAAGTGGAGACCTCTCTCTCTGCTTTCTGATCATCACATGAGCTGCTTCCCTCTGCCACACTCTTCTGCCATGATGTTCTGCCTTAACTTGAGCCCCAAGGAATGAAGCTGACCTTCTATGGGCTGCAACCTCTGAAACCATGAGCCCCTAAATAAAACTTTCCTCCTCTACAGTTGTTCTGGTTGGGTCTTTTAGTCAATAGCAACAGAATAGCTAACTAAAACAGAATCCTTCTATACATCCTATTTTAAAATAAAAAAATTTATTTTATATGAAGTTAATAGATACTAAAAATTAACATTGAACTATATTTTATAACATGTGTTTCAAAAATAATTCATCCAATAACTTTGAAAAGATTGTGAAAAATACTAAAGTGTTTAAGTCACATTTTTTAAAAAAACATTGATTATTTAAACAGAATCTATTATCCTTAAGATGGAAGGAAATTAGCATATTTCCATTTCTTCCCATTCTCTTCCTACATTTACAAATTTTATTTAATTATTCATTTTACATTTTGTTCTCAGAGTTTTTGAGTTATTTCTATATTTCACTGCTCAACACCAGTCTTCTTTTCCATCCATGGCTTTTTTATTCTTAGATTTTTAATTTTGATTCATCTTTTGGTTGACTGGAGTTGTGTGATTTTTTTTTCAATAGATTTTTACGCACAGTATTGCTTGAGTTCCTGCCTGTAATGAATACTTAAAACTCGTAAGCTTGAAGGGTAAGATGGTTTGCTACAAAGTTCTTGATTATATTTTATTTCCTTTCCAGAAACTTATAGATATTATACTATTCCCTTTTAGTACTAATGTAACTGGGAAGAGATTGAGTCTTACCTAGTACCATTATGCTTGTGCATATTTTTATTTTTTAGTGTTTCCTTTCTGATTAAAAGGGATTCTTAATCACTGAAGTTATTTAGGATATAGCTTTGAATGAATAGTTTATATCATTTTCTAAAAAAGGGTAAATGCTGGTTAGCCATTCATCCAGGTCTTATTTCAGGAATTATACCTGTTATTACAGGCTTTTATATTTTTTTTTCTAATTTTGTAGTCTTTTCTTCAGTACCTAGGGTTGTTTTCAGTCATACTGACTCATTTTTTCCTTTATATATATGGTTTTACTCTCTGCAATGTTTCCATTTTTCTTTCATTTATTTTCTGATCACTAGAAGCTCTCATTTCACATCCTCCTGTTCTTTATTATTTTTTTCTTTAAAGACTATCACACTTTTTTAACCAGGCATGTTGGTGCATGCCTGTAATCCCAGCAGCTCGGGGACTAAGGCAGGAGGATTGTGAGTTCAAAGCCAGCCTCAGCAACAACAAGGTGCTAAGCAACTCAAAGAGACCCTGTCTCTAAACATACAAAAAGTAGGACTGAGAATGTGGCTCAGTGGTTAAGTGACCTGGAGTTCATTCCTTGGTACCTTTAAAAAAAAAAAAAAAAAAAAAAAAAAGACTGACACAATTTCTTTAAGTTCTTTTCAAGCAGAGATCAATTGTTTCCCACATTTTTTAAGCCTGAAAATTTTGCTTGCCCTATTTAATTATTCCCACAGTATATTTTTTCCATTTGCCTTCTGATTATGTTTTTTTCTCTTTTATTTGTAGTTGATGTTTGTAGGCCCCATACTAGTTCTTCTCTGATGATTACTCATTCTCAAATGTAGCTGGCTATTTATGGAAGAGTGGTGTGAAGAGAAGAGGGTTAAGTCAAACCAGTAGCTTCTATGGCTTGCAAGTCTTAAACACTCTCTTAACAAGTCTGCTATGGCCTGAGGAAAATGGTAAGAAAACAGGTAAGCAAAGGGTGGGATTGCTGCCCCTGAGAATTTTAAAAAATTATATATTACCTTTCAATAATATTTTAAAGAATATGTTGAAATTATGCCTATAATGAAAAGGCTTCGGAGTTGGTCTGATCATTGTATCAAGGAAATGTCAATATTCAGACAATGATTGCTCACCACTCTGCAGAGCAACCCCATTATTATCCTGTTCACCCTCATCCTTCAGCTAGAGTGCCACTGCCCAAGGACAGAGGGTCAAAATACAGGGAGGAAGATGATTTCCTGACACATCTCCTTAGTACCATTTCCCATTTCATTCTTGGCCCATCTACAATTCTCAATCTCATTTCTAATGAATAGATCCTTAGAAAAGATCATTTCAGTACAAAGACATTTACATTTAAGGAAATAACTCGTTCTGCTCTGAGTTCAAGGTTTCATTCATGGACTCTCAGTCTCCTCAACCCCCTTTCAGACGACTTTCAGCCACATATACTTGCTTATACAAGTTTTTCACAAGTTGTAGCTGGTACTTTGCTTTTTTATGTGAAGTTTTCTTTTCCTACCTTATGTTCTTATAGATTTTATTGATGAATTATGAGTAAATAAGTTAAAAAAAGTTAGTCATTTTTGTCATCAGTCTCAGATAATCTTTCTTAAACCAAAAATAAATAAAACCCCATTCCATTGGTCTACGGAATCAAGGCAGAATTTAGACACAGACACATAAATTAGAATGATAATAATTAAAGGACAAATAGGAAAAAAGTCAATACCCATGGTAATTATCAGGACACAAGTTTTTTAAAAGGTAGCATTTTAAGGTTAAAATATGTTTAATTTCAGTAATGATGTGGAAAAAACAATCTCCAAAATAAGTGAATGTAGTTTAAACTTGACTTAGTTTTTTAAACAGCAGATAGATATTCAGCAAGACTCTGAAGGGGTCTTGGATTTTCTGCACAAAAAGCATGAGGGGTTTCAGCTGCAGTTTCAGATCATTTCCCTCAAATAGGAGTGTGTTAGCCCATCACAGCTTTAAACCTTGTTTATATCATGTTTTCAGTCATCTTTTTCTAAAATAGATCAATTTCATCTATACTGAAGATCCATCGAAGCAAATAACCCTTTTGTGATAATCACAGCGAGGGCAATGGGGAGCTCCTCTGCAGTTTCAGGGCCACCTTCCATGTGCTGACCACTTACTTTGATGCTGTGCAGATGGAAGCAAGTTCCATCAGGGGCTTGATGAAAGTTTCATCAGTGTCCTACTATGCTTGGCTTTTAGGTTCTTAAATTCTTAACCTTCCACTGAACGTACATTAAGATAATGTGCACTCAGAATTCACTTTGATCCTCTGGCCACACACTCAAAAGATTTTCCATCAATCACATTTTTTCATCTCTTGTTGATTACAGCTGAATACGCATGTGCTGTATTTTTCACATTATGACTGATTCACTCCACATTTCAGAATTTTCCCACTGTCAAATGATTAATTTTCAATGCATTTCAATCTGGTTACTGTCTCACCCCTTCCCATTATTTAATTATCTCCACTGTTTGCATCATAACCTGTACTTCTCCTCACTAGAATTTTCAACATTGCTATTATTTATATGTTGTGATTGATGATACTACTAAAACTCCTCAAAATTAAACAAGAATACTGTAAACCCATAGGCTTACACAAAGGACAAAGATAGAGAATAAGCTGTTTGTTTCCAATTCCACCCCTGTGGTTTAGGAAGGTCCCTCTCTATATAGCTTTCTTGTTTAAGAGTTGTGAAAACCTACCTCTCTGAGTCTTGAAAGGCAAGTTTGAAAATGCTGCTAAATTGTAAGCTAATTTAGTAATGCTGCTCTTCTGGGTCAGTGATCTCAATTAGGAATATCAGCAAATATTGCTGAGTATGTTACTGAAAGCATTAGAATATTTGGCTAAAAACGGAGACTATTGGCATTACAATAGTCCTCTTTGGATCTTGGCTTTCACATCAGGAAAACCTGACCTCTGAATCTGAGGAGGTAGACTTTGTTTTAATGACTACCTAATTCTCTTCCACAGGATAGCGTTTTTCCTTTAAATGTTTGGAGATTTGCTGCTTAGCACTCTCACAGTTAGGCAGTGAATTGCTATATTTTTACTTCTATCTGCCTAAATGTGAAGGTGACCCAGGGGGAAGCCCTCTTGGCATCTCTGACATTTAGACAGAAAGCCTACACTGCTCCTTCACTTCCAATTTCCTGAAATATTAAGTTCATAGATTTAAGCACATATTTCACCATTTCCCCTTCTTAGCTCAGCATCTTATACAGGGCACCAAGGCACACAACCAAATATTTTTAATAACAAAGACGTCATTATTCAATATTTGTGGCCATTGTGCAATAAAATGATATTAAAATCTTGTAATTATCTGTTTGGGCTCAAACATGTTTTTCAGCAGTCTTAAACCCAAGGCCCAAATGATGGCCTAAGAATTGATAAGAACCAACATTTATCCACAAGGTCCTTGGAAAAAATCCCACATATCTAGCTTCTCATGGATCCATCATAGCCCTGAAAGATGAAAATCCTTATATCATGACTTCCATTTTTTCCTTCCCAAAGACATACTTTTCCAAAAGGAATTCCATGACTTTCCTAAAAGAAAAAAAACAAAAACACAAAAACTGTAATCCATAGTATGATGGCTGTTATTCAAGATATCACTGAAATATGTTTAACTAGGCACCTATTGTTTGGGGAATTTGCAGTGACTGAGTTCCAGTTCATTACTTTCAGGTCTGCATGGCTATTGTCAGGGCCTCAAAATCAGTGAAATGGCCCAAACCCAGGTCAGAGAGGCTACAATAGCACAAAGGCAATTATGCTGCAAGAAAAATGTTGTCCACTAATCAGCTAGCAATCAATTACCAAGGAGAGAAGATAACCCTCTCCCCACTCAAGCTCTTCAGTATTAATAGTGCCATCGTGTAATGACTTTAGGCTTGCGCAGGTGCATGAAAGGACAGACTCTATAGCACACTGCATCCAAGATTAATGAGTTCTGTCAATTTGCCCAGCAGACATCTGATTCTCCAGCTTTCTGTAGCTACTAGTTTTACACTTGCCTCAGGGTTTTTTCCCCCCCTGAAAAAAAAATTAGCTAGTAATTTAAATACATTCAATAAGTGTACATCTTTAAGGCAAGAAAAAAAAAAAATACCCTAATTTTGCAGTGAAGTATGAACCAAAAAGGCTCTTCATCTGAATATTAACACAGCAAGCGGTTGGTAATGGCAGTATTCTTTCAGTCACACTTTATTTTTAGTTGTCGCAATTAGTGATGTACAAGATTCAGAGACTGATACACCCCTCAAAGGCAAATAATGTAAACCCAACATCCCTGATAGTCCCCATTTCCCTGGCTGGCCAAGAAGCTGAATAGGGAAGAACTATGAGAGCTCCAATAAGTAATGGAACTATGTTCAAGCCTCCCACAGTACAAATGGCTTGACTAAGGGGGAGACTTGAGCCCACTGATTTTCAGGGTAAAAGCTATTGAGCCTTCCCACACACCCCCACCTTGAAGGAAAACGCAGCATTGGCCCAGAGAACCTGGTCACCCAGGCCTGTACATCTATGTCAGAACAGGAATTGCCTATAAACCGAAATGAATATCAGGAAATTTGCTGTTACTCCAAATTGATATTTTATAACCCAACTACTGTAAAATCTCATAATCTTTAAATACACGAGGTCAATGCACTAAATGGCTATTTTATGATGCTACCTAAAGCCTCCGATTTGTTTCTCCTGGGGACCTGAGTCTTTCTAGTTCATGGCTCTCCCTCGATTGCTCTTTCAATGAGTGTATGAATAAAAGGAGAAAAACATCTGACTCGGAAACATTATTTGTTCCTTTACCTTTCAGCCTCCATCTAATGTCACAATCACCCATCCATGAAATCTTTTCCCAGACTACATTTATTGGATATCAGATTTTTGCTAATTAATTCTTTGTACTAATGTCTTCTGACACAATGTTATCAATCGTTTCCAGGTTTTAAAAAAAAAATGATGAAGAAAATAAAGAAAAAAAGAAAAATATAGCTCAGTCATAACTTGATTTTCAAGTGAATTAAAGCCTACCCAAATTTTACAGTTAAGTTTATCACTGATCTATATTCATTGGTAGATCCTGTTTAAATTATTATTTCCTAGAGTAGGAAACAACAGAGTAAGGAATACTTTTGATTTGGAGAAACTGTTCCTAAGAAGAAAACAAAGTCTTAGGTCTTTAAAGCTACTAATCCTCAAAGTTTGAAATATTTTGAAACTGACATCAGAAACAGATTCTTCATTCAAAACAGACAAGATATGCCTTCTTGGATTTATGACTGCCTAAGAGTTGGCAAGGATGTCATCTCCATTCACCTCCACTAGGCGAAGATCTTGGTGACTTGAATATTGCTTTTTATAATGTTTTTAACTTATGTTGATATCTTTTTATTCACCCAGGATTGCAAATGTGATTATTTCCCCAAATGTCTACTACCTTTGAATGGAGCCCTTGATAGACCTTTCAGGTGGCACCAATCTAACTGCCCTGCCCAGAGCTTAGGACTGTTCAGCCTGCAGACATAACTCTGGGAGGCCAATAATGCCAATGCATGAGGACCCAGGCCACCATCCATGGTGGCACAGCAGGTGTCAGAGACAGAGCTACCTTCAATCACATGTAATCACATGTTGAAGAATCGATTCAGAACTTACCTAATGCACCAGAAGAGACAAATCCCTGTGGCAGGGCACATATAAAATGTGGGCCTCCCATATCTAGAAACATCCTCAGCAGAGACTTGAAATATAAAAGCATTTAACTTTATAAACTACAACTTTCTAAGTTCAGAGTAATGTCTAGAAGTTTTTTAAACTATTAAAATAATTAGATAAAACAATAATAGCTAACATTTAGTGTTTACTAAAGAAGGAAATAATAGAACTAGGTAGTCAACACTCAATCTGCCATGCTCACAGGTCATGGATGGGAGAACACATTAATGCATCATGCCTTCATTTCACCAGTTCCACAATTTAGAATCTGGTGACTACAACTCAACAGACTGAGTTGAGTAAGGAGATTTCTGGTTATAAGTAAAGACACAACTCAAAGCAACTAACATGTAAGGGAAAATTGAACGAGTTTAGCTCACAAAATTACGGGATATGTTGGCTTCAGGAATAGCTAAAATCCAAGAGCTTAAATAGTGTCACAGAACCAGTCCTTCTGTACTTCTTATTCCTCGTCCTTCTCTTAGGCCAGCTTTCTCTAGGTAGCAAAGAAAATGCTGCCAGTCATCCATATCCAATAAACTTAACATTCCTGTGAAAAGAGTGATTGTGCATGGTCTGGAGGTTCTGAAATGAGTAGGACAGTAACCTGCATTGAAGGAGCGCACACATCTAATGGAAAAGCTTTACTATTCTTGGGCGAATCAAGCTATGTAAAAATAAAGTACTGTACTCTCACTTATTTGAAGTATTTTTAAAATTTGTTATTCACCTCTTGTTTATACTGCAAACCATCATTGTTAGATAAATACCCCTTCAACTGTAGGTCATGAGATTTTTCATCATGCCCCAAAGCATATTGCAAAATGCAGAAGTTCTGGCATATCACGTAGAAAAGTGAACCCTGCCAAATAAGTGTCAGAAAATATATACTACATCCTATTTATGTATTTGAAATGTTCATCAACATATTAAGGATATAAAATTTCTAAAATTAAAATATGTATAATTTTCTGTTTTAGTTAGCTTTTTTGCTGCTGTAACTTAAATGATCAAACCAGCACAATTATAGAGGAAGAAAAGTTTATTTGAGGGCTCACAGTTTCAGAAGTCTCAGTGCATAGAAAGTTGCTCCATTCCTAGGGGCTTGTGATGAGGCTGAACATCTTGGCAGAGTGTGTGGTAGAGCCAGCAGTTTACATGAGATCAGGAAGCAGAAAAAGACTCCACTGGCCAAATACAAATATATATCCAAAGCCACGCCCAATTTCCACCTCCTTCAGTCACACCCTACATCTTCAGTTACCATTCAGTTAATCCCTATCAGGGGATTAAATCAGGGATTGGGTTAAGACTTTTACAACACAATCATTTCTCCTCTGAACCTTCTTGCATTGTCTCACACGTGAGGTTCTGGGGGAACACCTCATATCCAAACCATAACATTTTACATAATTTAACATGTTCCAAATTATACCACTCAAAAGTTGTTTGTTTGTTTTTCTCACTTGAGTGAAAGAAACTCAGCTCTACAAAGCCTGTCTTTGGGTTTGAAAGAAATTTTTAAAGGCAGGAAAGAAATGAGAATTATAATTTACATTTTGTAATGTGTTGCACAATCTGCCTTTGTAAAGACATAATTCCATGTTTATGCCATAATACATGTCATAACTACAGCAAAGGTAAACAGGGACCAAAGCAGTGAAACATGAGAGAATGGTTCACTTTTCTATGTACTGGGAGATTGAGTTATTTTATTGAGAAGCAGCTCTGTCTTCCAACAGGAACCTACATGCATTTTGACAGAAGAATGCTGAATGGTTTGTTGTTTGCCATACACCATTTTCATTTACTTAATTATACAGTGAAGTACCTGGAAATGAAATATCTCTTTTTATGTGCAACATACCTAATACAGAGTTGTCTAGGGTAAATGTACATGGTTCTCCTTTCTATGAAAGCATGTTGCTCAGTGGCTTATACATTAATGGGCTCTCTGTTCACTTCATGTTGATAATAACCATGAGCCTTAGGCAACACCTAAACTGGTCTAGTCACCTCCATCAGCACACTTTCTGCTTCTCTACATTTACACCAATATGCAAGACATTCCTGAGGTTGATGAAATGCCACCCAATTCAAATCCCACCTCCTCTGTGAAGTCAACCCTGACAATAATGTTAGTTAATATTTACTGGACATTTACCATGTGCTATGTTCTAAGTGTTTCGCACACATGATTTATTTAATCTTTGTGTATCCTAAAGCCTTTGGGGTCAGTTTGATAATCTCTTTTTATCTGAGTCCTAGCCATTACAACCTGGTCATTTCCCTTTTCTAATTGAAAATCCAATGACTGTTTTAGAAATTTTCTATTGATGTGAATTTCTATAGATAGGACAGGAACTGTTCCCATCCCCTGACCAGCTGACACAGCACGAGTTGCAGGTACTTTGTGGCAGATTAGAAATACAAAAAGTTATGTAGAGTGTATTGAACTAAGGCTGACTCTGTGGAGGGACCTAGCAGGTTGTTAAAAGCAAGTAAATAGGAGCGTACTGGGACACATGGACCTGGAACATCTTCCTAATCTAACCACTCTCTAAGCTGTCCAAAGTCTAGATCAGATGTTATATATATAAAATCTGTTACACAAAACGAAAGAGGCAGGAATCCATTCACTGAAACTGATATTGTGCCTTTAAAAAGGGTTTGATTTGAGCATTTAAAATCCTGTGCTCCACTGCTGGTTTAATTTTTATAAATGTTCTCTCTCTTATAGATCTTCTCAATAGCCACATCAGAGGAAAGTGAAGCAAGAATAAGCTTCTCTCAGGCACTCAGTGCACTCCTGCTTGATTGGAATGGATATTGTACATAATATGTCCCTACAGATGTTTCCTCCAGTGGGGCACATTGAATTTCATTTAAATGCCAAGGCACAAAATCTAAAACAATGTGACTTTAACAAAAAATCTGATGAGGAATTTGATGAGAAAATGGCAAGAATTCCTGTGGCATTTGGGTAACAATTTCAAGCCTTCATTTTAATAGAATAAACAGGATCATATTTCATTCAAATCTGGCAATGAGATGAGCTTTGGGTATTACATTGATATAAACCAATAAAGAATTTGCAAATTTGAAGCACTAATTAACAGACACAATATTAAATGAAAAAAGTTTGCTCCAGGGGCAAATATATTTTGAAGACTTTAAACTTTTATTAAAAGACATTTTTGAATCATTTCTTTTGTAGTTTACTCTTTTGCTGATTTTTTACAAAATATGGGAGTATGGTGACATTTGCAAACTGATACCTTTAATACGATATCTGATATTTCTTTTTCAGCTTGCTGAGGCAATATATCAATGTCAAAATGTTTGTAAATGTAAAGAAAAATAAGCCCCAAATTAACCCAAATATAACAGAATGATTGTACCAGGCTTCATTTAAGACATTTTGTCTGTGTTTAGAGTTTAACAAACTGTAAGTATTCAAGTTGACCTACTGAATACATGCCAAAAAAATTATCAGAGCCATTTTCAGGAAATTAACTAGTTAGGCCAACTAGCCCAAGGACACAGCAGTTATGAAAAATGTTTATAAGGGCAGAAATACATGGTTCCACGGTCTTGGACTAGAAGAGACCTCGAGATTTTATTCTTATAATCCACCGATAACTCACTTACTCCATCATCACCACCACAGGCCAAGAGCATATGAATGTGTTTGTGCATTCTTGCCCCCTAGCTGTCTCTGGGGTACTAATTTCAACCTAATTTCTCCTGAATAAAAATATGGAAGGGAGTTGAAGGGATGGATATGAAGAGATACAGAGAATTTAACTCAGGTGCAGATAGCACTTTTTAAATGAATGATCTATTAATTTTTATTTCTATGTGAAAATTATTTCATAAAAGTTCCAAAGGAAAAGCTCTTTGAAACCTTGGCTTAGGTGGTCACAAGTGCACTGCAGAAAGAGAATTTTCTCTACCTAATTGCAATACTGCCATGGGGTTGCTTTCTTGAAACTACGATATCTAAGACATATATATCTAAAGACTCATACTTCAGAAAATAGGAACATCAGCCAGAATGTTAAAGAATCAAATATATGAGACCAATCTTCACATAAGACATTGTGAACAGGCTGTGTGTGTGTGTGTGTGTGTGTGTGTGTGTGTGTGCATGTGTGTACAGGCATGCACATACACATCTTTTGAGTATTTGTATTTTTAAGCAAGTAATGATTTTATCCTTATCCTACCTATGTATTTAGCATAAGTCAGCTGGTGTTAATATTACCTATACTAGCAATTCTACATTCTGTGCCCCACTGACTGGTTTTCACAGAGAATTAATTTGATTGCATTATGACTAAATACCACATTTTTCTTCTAAGAGGAAAGAAAATGGAAGAGGAAATGAATATAGTACGGGAGTTTTATGTATATTTTATCATCTCAACCACCCCATGAGTGACATGTTACTACATCTATCTGACAAATGAGAAATGTAAGATCCAAAAAGGTTAAGTAACTGGCCCAAGATCACACAACTAACAAATGAAAGAGCCAAAATTTCAAACCAAGTAAGTTTGGCTCCAGAATCTAGGTTTTTTCCCCTTCACTGTGCCAGGGCACTAGTAAAACTGGTTGAAAATTGAAAGATTTAATCAATTTACTTAAGCCATCAAAAAATTAATTAAACTTATTTTAACTCATTTTTCACTCAGAAGAAATTCGATCTGATTTTCATGCCAACAATATCTGTTTTTCATGCAAACCAAAAACCAGTTTTTGTAGTAGAAAGCTCAGGAACAAATCTGGCTCACCCACCTCCCTCTTCGGTGCATCATATCATTGATGAGAAGGTTACCCTTTCTCCCTTTTACTCCACCCTTTTATCTATTTTACCAGTTTGTCAGTTTCACATGTCCTTGATAGGTACAAGAAATGCTTTCTAGAAGAAAGCATACTGTAAATAATAAACAATTAAATATTTTTTTTACTATTTCTACCTTCTATTAATCAGTTGTTGGGTGGAATTTAATGAGCCAGCTATTATTTGAGTGCCATTTTCCTGCCTCCCTCTAGATTTTAGTTTAAGGGATATTTCACCGATATATCTACATTGTCCTTAATACAAACAAATGATACCATGTTTTTAAAGCTCACAGTTGCTGACTGTGTCTATTCCAATTATGCATCTCACAGGTCCAGTGTGGGACAGCTTCAGCTAACATTCCATTGATCACTTCACCCACATAAGCTTTTGACTGGTGGAACTCACTAATATTTAGGTCTCCTGGAATCAGTGTTAGTTCAGAGTCAATGTCTAGTAGTTCCCCCGAAGTGTGATTAATTTCTTCGTTTCAATGCACAAAAGTATTCTGGTTAAAAAGCTACAGACACAGGTCACTTGGGGAAGGTTGGGAAAGAGACTAGTAGTATAAAGTTTGGGCAGCATAGTAGGATGCTTCATTCAACAGGTCTGTATCTATAAACTGGCTCAAATCTAGGAATTGATTTGAGAAGCTAAAATTTCCTGTTTTGCTGATTCAAGTTTGACTCCTGTTCACTTGACTTAGAACTTTCCCACTTATCCAGACCAGATATAATTTAGCAGACCACCATCTATTTCACTTCCGGACACCATGATCAACTGACCAACACCACAGGTATCTGTGTATCAGACTCTTCTGACTATGGCTTTGACTCTGCGTTCATTATGGTCCAACCAAACCCACCAACCTTGGTGATTAGGTGGCACCAAGTAGCCTCTGACACCCTGAGATCCAATTACGCCCATTGTACTCATCTCCAATTCAGATAGTAGTTCCCCACATAATTTCTAACCTGCAGATAAGAGTGACTGGAGACTCTTCCATGATTCTAGGACTTCCTTTACAAATTTACTTCTCACACTGATGATGAAAGGTGTCCTTCACCTGAGTGGGAATGCAGGTGTTATATAATAGATTCACTCTAATAGGCCAGAGTTGGGTGCATGGGTGTGTGTGAGGATAGCCTAAGTAGCATGGGGCAGAAGATGGTATTAAATTTTTTTAAATGAAGCGAAATCAGAGACAGAATTTTTGATAATAAATGCTTACATGTCTGCAGTACTTATTCTATCAAACCTCAATCTTAAACACAAGAATTAGATTTTCCCTTTGGTTGAATACACAGCTGTTTTTCATGTTTTTCAAGTTTGGCACATCTCAGTGCCCTTCACACTAATTTTTCCTATCTTCCCCAGATAGTGATATCAACTTTTTCCCCTCATTTTCAAGCAACAGGTAAGTACCTACAAATATAAATGAGTGACAGTTGCAGATGAATGACCTGAGCATCTTTTTAGATACTGACATGAATCAAAGCCAAAAGGATTACAAGTCCAGAACTGGTACTACGAACACATACTGAAGAAAATTGAATTCTGTATTTAAAATGTCATTAACTCTGAAAATAATTTAACTAGTTTACAATAAAACAAAAAAAGAAAAAAAAATTATAATTTTTTTTATCCCAGTAACTATACTAGAAATTTAGCTTTCTTATGTTGGTATACAGATCAATACAGAGCTAGTTGTTTTTTTTCTTTTTTTAATTAAACTTGAATACCCCCAAATAGAAAGTCATCTGGGGAAACGATTTGCATATTACACAACTGTGATGCTAAGACTGTAATAGGTTTGCCTTCTAGGCTAGTAAAAGTATATTACTTGAGAAGTAATCTATAATTTCTCTTAGTGAATACTGTATATATCTGCATTATGATAATACACAGCTATTTTTCATGGAAATTTTTAGAAATATTTGGCTTTGCATTTAAAAAGGCAAATCAAAAGGTTTTTTTAAATGTTGTTCTGTTTTTATTATTTTTTCCTGTTTCTTCACCTGTGGATACCTATTAAGTTCAGGAATATAGGTATCAGTGATTCACTATCATTCACTATCATTCAAGGACTGATTCACAAAGTTTGAATTTTGACTATCAAACATAGTTCTTTAATTGCAACTATTATCTACCATTATATATAAAATAATATTTCGATTATCTATTTATGTTTCTATCTACCCACTAGGCTGTAAGGACAGAAATTCTATCTTAGTCAATTTTCTACATTCAAGTGACCAGCATCATTCCTGGAATAAATCTCTATTGGTAGAGAGCTTTCTAACCTAAGATCCTCATCTGAAGATCTTTCTCCTGTTCTTATAGCTAGATGGAATACAATTCAGTGGAGTAGAATTCATAGGAAAATCTGGCCATGACACAATCTAGCAAACAAGCTGGCTGCTCCCCTTTCTGAAACTGCAACCACCCTTAGCATTAGGAAAACAATACTTTGTAATCATTTAGTCCTAGAAAAAAAAATCTCCATTTCCATTCAGTAAAGAGCCCAGCGTCTTAGAGCAGAAATACTGGAAATACTACAGCTGCCTCTGAGAATAAACCATCAAACCCATTCCCGTCTTCTTTTTTCTAAATTTCAGTACATAGAATTTAGTTACACAGTCCAGTTTGTAACACACTAAAGCCTCCCATTTTATTTTATTTCATAAGATAAATCTTTAGACATACAAATTTCCTTAGAAAATAGAGTATTGTTTAGAGCATATAAATTTTTAAAATATTTATATATTTATTTTAAATTACTAATTTGCTATTAATCACATGCTGATTCTTGCATGTTTCCTAAATGTTTTGGTTTTGCATTGTATTTATTTATTTCCATGGATATAAATATAATGCATTACTTTTGATTTTGGCATTCCATCATATGTATATACCACAATTTACTCATCTACATTTTTAATACCTCATATGCTTTGCTACCACAAAAATCCTATAGTGAACAAACCTTTCCACTTCTGGGCCTTATGTGCACGCATTTTACTGAGTATTGTCAGATTTTCCTCCAGAATGGCTGCACTACTTAGACTCCCACCATCTCCTGTCATTCTTGCCAACACTTGATATTACAAACTTTTTAATCTTTGCCAATTTGATAAATATAAATGATGTCTCATAGTTATCCTCTAAGTTGAACATGATTTTATGTACTTAGAAGAGTTTTTTTTTTTTGGAATTTCCCCTTCTTTGAATTACTGAGTATATCCTTTATCTATTTTTTTTTCCTTTTGGTTATAGTATTTGTGAAAGTCATTTTTAGGATTTTCTTATTTATTCTAGATGTTTTCATTGGTTTTATGCATCACAAAACCTCTTCCCAATCTATAATATGTCTTCTTTAATTTATTCATGGTATTCTCAATTGATAAGAAATTCTTGCTTTTGATATCAAATTCCTCAGATTTCTCTTTTATTTTGTCTTTGGTAAATCCTTTTTGAGATACTTTCTACTCCAAGATTACAAAGATACTTGTCAGTATTTTCTTCTACTGACTTTATAGTTTTATCTTGTACTTATAGAACTTTGATCCATTTTATATATATTTTGTGTGTGTGTGCAATAGGGATCCTCTCCAATGATTTGTGATGTTACTTCTGTTATAACAAAATATTATCTATGTGTGTGAATATATAGACACATGTATGCATAAGCATTATTATAAGACATAAGCAAAAATGGACCCAAGAAATCAATTATGCTTTTCTCTCTTTGCTGGTTCAGTTTTTGCATATGGTTCTGTGGTTTTGTGGGATGCTTTACCATCTGTAAGAATACACTACCACCCATCTTAGTCATAATTCTCCAGGAAAATTAAACCAAGAGTATCAATGGGACATAGGTAGATGAGAGAGAGAAAGAGAGAGAGTTATAGATACAGATAGAGATTGAGACAGAAAGAGATATATAGAGATTTATTACAGTTGCTCTCTCACACAGTGATGGAGGTTTACAAGTGCCATGAGTACCATCTGCCCAATAGAGACCTAGGAATGCTGGTAGTATGATTCAGTCCTAAACCAAAGGCCTGAGAAGCAGGAGACCTGATAGCATAAATCAGTCTGAGGTCAAAGGCCTAAGGATTAGGAGAGCTTTTGGTGTAAGCCTAGAGTCGAAAAGCCCCAAACCCAGGAGCTCTGATATCCTGGGCAGGAGAAAATGGAGAACCCAGGTCAAATAGAGGGAGGTTTTGCCCTTCCTTCACCTTTTTGTTCTATGTAAACCTCCAATAGATTAGATACTGCCTACACATGAGTAAGGTTGGCTCTTCCTCACTCAGGCTACCAACTTGAAAACTATTCTCTCCTGGAAACACCACACACACCAAAAATAATGTACCAAATATCTCTTAATTCCCTTGCCCACTCAAATTGATACATAAAATTATCTATCATACCTCCCATACACACCTGCTACTCTGTTTCCAAAACTGTTTAATGTTTTAGTCAGTTTTTCATCACTGTGGCAAAATACCTAATAAAACAAACTTAGAGAAGAAAAAATTTATTTTGGCTCAAGGTTTCAGAGGTTCTAGTTCACGATCCACTGGCTCCATTGTTTCTGGGTCTGTGGTGAGGAAATTCAAAATGTAGTCCCCAGAGTATGGTCTCCACAAGGACCCACTCCTTCCAGCTACGTTCTACCTCCTACAGTTTCTAACACTTCCCAATAACATTCAGTTATGGATCCCCCAATGGATTAATTTGGAGCTCTCACTTTCCAAAATCTCTACTGCTAAACATTGCTATATTGGTGAACAAATCCTTCAGCAAATGAGTCTTCGGGGGACATTTCAGACATAAACCATAACCATTTGCTTATTTTTTCCACATAAATTGTGATTGGTGTCTTACATTTTAGTAAGTTTGCTACTCTAACAGGTTGCAACTGATTTTTGTTACAATGATAGCCTGTGTTCTAGTCTTACTTCTGTTCCCAAAAAGAAAATGCTTAATATCTATCCAAGGAACATGATACTTGACATGTTTTTCAGTGTAAAGACTTTATCAATTTAATAAATTTTCTTCTATTCTTGTTTTACTGAGAGATTTATCCAATAAGTACTGAGAACTTACAACGTAATTATCACTGTTGTAGGATCTGCAGATACAATGAATAAAATCCCTGCAATCAAACTATATAGGCAAAGAAACAAAAAATAAGCAAGATAGTTAATAGTAACATTACTAGACTGAGATGCTGAACTAGCACAAATTCTTGGTCCCTCCCTCAAGTCCAGTCCCCCTAAAATAATATCGAGATATTTAGAAACCTTTGAGAAAACCATTAGAACCTTGCTGGAAAAGGGAATATTTATCTTATGTATGTGGAGCAATGACACGGCCTGAGACCCTGGGCAGCTGGATAGGACCACAGACTAAGGGAATAAGAGAGAAGAGTTCTGTTCCTACTTCCGCTCCCTTTCTGGTCCAGGATTCTCAGAAATTAAATCAGGACAAGAAAAAGTCCTGTGCTAATGAGTCTCTGAGAGAAACAAGTGAGAAGTGTGGCTTCTCACTCTGATTCCTCCAAACCCCAAGGCTGATGAATTGTAATCCATGCATGTCTCTTCCTGCAGCTGCTTTTCCCTCAGATGCAATGTGTGAAGATCTGACCTAAGGAACTGTTTAGGAGGCTATAGTTTTCTAGTGTCTTGTCTCTTTACATTAGGTGCCTCACATGCATGCACACACACACTCACACCAAGATCTTTGGAGCTGATCTTGACAAGAGTCTAACCTTCCTTTATTTGCATTATCTAACGACATACCTGGTACATCGAAAAAGTGAACTAGCAGTCACAGTTAACAAGACAGCTAAGGACACCCATTTCAATGTATTGCAGTGCAGATATCATTAGAAGGAGAAATATTAGAACAGAAATATTAGAACAAAGGCCTTGAAATTGACAGGCATATTAAAATAGAGGAAGATACTAGTAAAACGGAGCAGAAACATTTAAAAGGAGATGAAAAAGGAAAGGCGAAATAGTGTTTTAGTCAGCTTTTTTGCTGCTATGACTAAAAGGACCCAACCAGAGGAGGAAAGATTTATTTGAGGGCTCACAGATTCAGAGGTCTCCATCCACAGACAGCAGCCTCTATTCCTCAGTGCTCAAGGTGAGACTGAACATCATGGCGGAAGAGTGTGGCAGAGGGAACCAGCACACATGGTGATCAGGAAGCAGAGACTCCACTCACTAAATACATATATATACCCAAAGTCACACCCCAATTCCCAGTCACACTCTACCACTTTAGTTACCACTCAGTTAATCCCTATCAGGGGATTGAATCACTGATTGGGTTAAGAATCTGACAACCCAATCACTTCTCCTCTGAAACTTGTTGCATTGTCTCACACGTGAGCTTTTAGGGGACACCTCATATCCAAACCATAACAAATAGTGTATCCAAGGATGATTTCACTATGAAGGTAACATTTTACTAAAGACCATAAGAAATGGAGGGAGTTCTACACATGAGTATCTGGGAGAAGAGCAAAACCATCCAGGCTGGTAATAGTCAAGTACTAAGCTGGGGTCCAAGAGAGGAGAGGAAGAGTGGTAGGTCATGGGGCTCCAGAGGAAAGAGGTCAGATCATGGAGGTCTTGGAGGCTGTGAAGTCATTGTTAGAACTTGCTGTTATTCTCAGGAAGTGGGGAAAGCCATTGGAGGATTCTGAGTCAAGTGGCACAGTCTAAGCAGTCTTAACAGGTTTATTCTGATAAGAACTCGACACAGGAGAGCAAAGCGAATAACCAGAAAACCACACAACAGGCGACCCCAGGTGAAATAATGATGAGGCAGTATAGATGCTGAGAAAGGAGGAAAGAGCAATCATTTACTGAGCAAATGAAGATTGAGAGGAGCAAATTTCAGACAATATCAGAAACTCATTTGTGGATAGGTTAACACTGAGAATGCTTATAAGACATCCAAATGTGGATGTTCAATAAGCAGATGAATATAGAAATTCTGTAGTTCATTGGAAACATCTGAACTAGATATAAATGCTTTGGAAGTGATATATTGAAGAAATAAAAAGTTCTTTCATGTGATGAATTAAATGGATAGGTTTGCTAAGTTTGGATAATCATTTAATTCTTGAGAAATAAAAATAATAGTTGGTTATGAAATACTAGTTTTAACACAATGTCATATTGAGTTAACATATTAACATTTTAAATGGTTTTCTGGTATATATGTTCATGAGTGATGTTACCTTATAAATCTTTTTTTCTTGACTTCACTATCAAGTGTAAGTAACAAGGTTTTACTTACTTCATAAAAGGAGTTTGGCAACTTTTCCTCTTCTCTATACTCTAACTTGTTTAGCATAGCATTTAGGCTATCTAGGCCAAGAAAAATCTTTAGGTTTTGTTCTAAATGGGTTGGCATCAGAGGGTTTTGACCCACAGGATGACAATACCCTGTCAATATGTTAAGGAGATAAATCGAGCCATGAAGAATCAATTATAGGGACTACTGCAGTAATACAGGGAAGAGATGATGGTGGCTTGGAAGAGAATGATAATTGTGAAAATGGAGGAAAGCAGACAGACTCACAATGTATTAGGGAGAATCTAATTGGTGATGGTATGTGTACACATGATTTTTTTTTCCAGTTCTGGGTATTGAACCTGAGAGTGCTCTACCACTTAGCTACAACACCAGCTCTCTTTTCCTATCTTATTTTTTATTTTGAGATAGGGTCTCAAGTGGTTGAGTCTGGTCTCAAACTTGTGATCCTCCTGCCTCAGCCTCCCAAGTGGCTGGAATTACAGGTGAGTGCCATCACAACTAGATGTACACATAAATTTTAAAAAGAGAAAATGGCAACGTTTGCAACCTCTTGAAAGCCAAGATAATCATGTGAAAGTAGAACAATAGATGTTTCCTCTGAACTACAGAATTTCTATGTTCATCTGCCTAATGGACATCTACATTTGGATGTCCTATGAACATTCTCAACACTAGACATATGATATCTTTACCTATCCCTACTCTAACCATCAATTATATTATAAATTATATTAAAATTGGTATTAACATAAGTTTGATTAATTGAAAATCTTGCTTGAGAGGAGCTACTTGTTTTTATTTGTTCTTTTAAGATATACATGATAGTTGAATGTATTTTGACATATTATACATACATGAAGCATAACTTATTCTAATTGGGATTCCATTCTTGTGGTTGAACATGATGTGGAGAAGGCAAGGAGATGCTTTTAAGTGCATTTTGAATTATTGCCAGTTTAAAAAAAGACCTAGACTGGAATTTTTTTCTTAATTAAAAAAATAAAAGTAGGTATTTTGTCAGGCAAGAAGATCCAGATCCCATTCCCAAGCAAGGATTCCCCATTTCGTGAAGTGTGGCCAAGTGTGTAACAATGCCCATACCAAAAGTGACAGCCACAGACCTCAGCCCACTGTGTTCCCTTATGGACTCAGAGTCATCCAAAAAGGATCAACACACAGACTCTGATGGGAACAAAGCTTTACTCAGACAAGAAAAGGTGCAGCAAGATCACCATCTACCCTGTATGTGGCTCTCCCTTGGCGAGCATGCCCCTCCTCAAAGCAGTGACCCTGTCATGCTGCTGGGAAGACCCCATTTTCTCCCCTGGGGCTGGGGCTGGGTGGGAGGCACTTAATAGAAGGGCTATGCAAGTGGTTCATGATGGACATGCCTAAGCACTATACAGAGGTTAACCTTGCACCCAGAAAAGGGAAAGAGTTCTCCTAGTAATGGAGAAGAATCCAGAACCCAGCAGTCATGCCCATTTGAACTCTATCTAGGGGCACTGGTTGGCAATCTCAGGGAGTAACAAGTGACACAGTGGTTGAGTCCTCAACAATATTTAAATGCAGTCCCTATTTATTCCAATCTTCCCTTCTCAAGTGCTTTTTTTACACAAATATCAGAGAGGCTACTGGTAGAAATTACAAAACATTGTTTAGAAAGCACTATCCAAGAGTGTTGTAGGATGAATTTAGATTTTCCGATCTATCCTTCAACACATCATGTTGACTAAGAAATATTACTGATTTTGGAAATACTAAAAAATAATTGTTACACCAATTTGTAGTACATCTAAAATAAATATATTACAGAGAGTCAAAGGTAGGATATGCTCATAAAAATCTCATTGAAAACAAATGTATCTGGAAAAAAATGTTTTTCAACCTTTCAAAACCAGCAGGTGGGTTATGGAATTCCACCACCTCAAGTAATTTCGGTCTCTGTTTGGAGATGAAATTGCTTAAATCTTTACCACTCTAGTGCTTACCTGTAAGACATATTTAAATCAGAGCAGACTTGAAATCTGCCAAAAAAATCTTCTGTCAAACTTAAAAACTTATTGTTATTCCTTCCCAGGCAACTGTTCAGTTTTATAAATCTATGTATATCTGTTATATATTACATAATGTGCTCTATTTAAGACAATCAACCAAATTGTATCAAAATGCAAATAGACAAACAATCCAATATGCTAGTGAGAGCTTCCACAGAAATAGACTAAAAAGGTCAAAAGGAATTTACTGCAGGCTTCTTTTAAGCACTCAACTTGTTGAGTGAAAAAGTAGTCTATATATGTTAAAAAAGAAAAAGGGAAAAAGAAAGAAATCTGATTTCCAAATTTATGAAGGAAATATACCATGGTTTCTAAAACCATAGTGAGAAAACCAGTACCCAGGCATTTTAAAATATAAAAGCCTCAGTGGCAAAATTTGTAACCCAATTTGAGCTACACTCTAGTGTTTATGGGTACAATTTTGAGAGGAAACCAAGCCACTTCAATGCTATTTTATCTTTCAATTATATTCTTGCCATTTGAGTCTGTGTATATTTCTCTTGTGTTAGTGTGCAAGGTTATTTAGGTTAGGACTCTGATATAATGGAAATAAGACAAATTCCAAAGTTGGAAAATTTGAGTTTGAGCCTTTATATTGAGCACAAACTATATACTAAAACTTAGGCAAGTCACTAAGACTTAGTTTTCTCCTCTCAAGGAGACAGTCATTACGGCTACTTCTCAAGGTCTTAAATGAGATGTCTGAGAAATAAATGTGCAAATTCTAGAGCACTCTACAAATATTAATGACTCTTATTGCATATCTTTGTAACCCCTGGGGTGAAACACAGTACTTTGAACGTCAATGGCACTCAACACCTGCCTGTTGAATGGAACACATCAACTGAAAAAGCAATTTAATCTTCCATGATAACAATTGAGAGGCTTACTCTTCTTGAGACATATTTCAGAGACAGAGGAAATTCAAATTATTAAACAAGCCTAGGTTTTCCCTTAGATTTGCAGCTTGCTTAATGATCTCAAGTTGTCTCTCTGACCCCAAGAACTTATTATTTCCTGGATTTAACCCAAACTCTTCTCCTAACCTCATCTGTCTACTTCTCAAGAATATCATTTTCCCAAAACACAAAGCATCCAACTGGACACAGTGGTACCTGCCTATAATCCCAGCATTGTGGTAGGCTGAGGCAGGAGGATCACAAGTTTGAAGCCAGCATTGGCAATATAGGAAGACCCTGTCACAAAGTAAAAATAAAAAAGGGATGGGAATATAGCTCAGTGGAAGAGTACCCCCCAGTTCAATCCTTTTATGGTTTAGCTATAGTGTCCCCCAAAATTTCACATGTGAGACAATGCAAGGTTTGGAGGAGAAATGATTGGGCTATAGACAAAATAATCATTGAATTGATCCCTGGTGGAATTAACTGAGTGGCAACTGAAGGCAGTGAAGTGTGGTAGCTTTGGGGCATATATTTGTATCTGGCAAGTGGAGTCTCTCTCTGCTTTCTGATCATCATGTGAATGGTTTCCCTCCACCACAGTCTTCCGCCATGATGTTCTGCCTCACCTCAAGCCACAAGGAATGAAGCCAGCCTTCTATGGACTAAGAATTCTGAAACTGTGAGCCCTCAAACTTTTCTTCCTCTTTTAGTCACAGCAGTGAAAAAGTTGAATAAAACAAATCCTTAGTTCCAAAACAAAACAAGACACTTCCATTGGCCAGAGGGGTAAACTAAGCTTTGCAAATGGGGAAGAGAAACAAAGAAATAAAGGACCCCAAAATATCTCCCTTCTTTCCTGACGTTTTCTCATATCTTTTTTTTTGTCTTCACAAATTGATTTTTCAAAAATCCTGGGTTACACACTGATCTATATTAAAAGTTACTAAAATATTAAAAAATATAGATACCCAGTTGCTATATTTTATTAATATCACTATAACCTTGCAAGTGTCTGTAATCATTATGAAACCCCAAGTCAAGTTTGGAGTTTCTCCAGTAACATACTGTTATGATTTGGACGTGAGGTATCCCCCAAAAGCTCACATGTGAGACTAGGCAGGAAGGTTCGGAGGAGAAATGATTTGGTTATAAGAGTCTTAACCCAATCAGTGAATTAATCCCTGATGGGATTAATAGAAGTGGTAGGGTGTGGGAATTGGGGCGTGGCTCTGGGGTATATATTTTGTATCTGAAGAGTAGAATCTCTCTCTGCTTCCTGATCACCGTGATGTAAGCTGCTTCCCTCCACTGCCCTCTCCCACTATGACGTTCAGCCTCACCTTGAGCCCTGAGGGATGGAGCCGACCTTCCTATGGACTAAGATCTCTGAAACTGTGAGTCCTTAAATAAACCTTTCCTCCTTTACAATTGTACTGGTCAGAATCATTTAGTCACAGTAGCGAGAAAGCTGACTAAAACATATATGAACCACCAGTTGAGGACCACTAACAAATCAGCATGATTTCTAATAAACACTCAGGGTAAAGAGAGTTCTTCAGATGTTATCTTCGGCAAGCAGATCTTCAAAGGTCTTGTGTCTAAAGAATTTTCAAAACTCTCACAAATACAGTGAAACTCTATTACATTTTTTCTCTCTTCTTGAATCTAGAGTGCTCCATGTCAATGTGGTAAACTATAATAATCAAGCATAGGGCATATGGAGTAAACAAGTGAAAATGTCAACATTTAGTCCTTATTTATTATTGATCTTGCACAAGTTGCTTAGTTTCTCTAGGTGAGAAAGGGGACAATAACAGCATCTCTCTCTAGCCCCACTTCAAGTCCACTGGGGTCTTTGGGCAAATTAGAAAAAGCTACTCCTTCCTCAAAGTACTTGATTGTCTCCTAGAGAAATATAAGCATAGATACACATGTGCACATTTACAGTGGCCACCAATGTGAAGATAATCCTACAATATATGCTTCAATCTTTAAAGTCACATGTGGTGACCTCTTCTTCCTCAAAGAGTAATTGAGATTTACTTATAACAATTTTATTAAATGTCTATCATCATTATTACTATACACAATAATGCTTAGTCTAAATATCCTTGACAAAAAGTCTTTAACATTGATAATGTCATTCCTAGACAATAATAGACGTAACAAAGTTCTGTTATACCATTGCTTTGTACTTTGTAAGTGAAAGAGCCAACAGTAGAAGCATTAGAAGTGTTTTCTAAATACTTTTCAATAATTTAGAGTCTGGTGGAATTTCTACTCAGTCCAAAATTTTTACTTTGGCTAATAATACACACTGACTAATGCCACTCCAGTTCTCCCTTCCTCTGCTTATGTCTTCTCGTATTTTTCACATTAACGGAAAACAGACGTATGGCTACAGTAAAGTATATTTGTGGTTCAAATCTGGATCTAGATTTCCAGGAAAAGCAATCACAAAAGAAATATTGTGGGGAGACAAAATATATTTAAATTATATTAGGTTCCCCTACTGAATTGAAATTAAAATTTCCTTGGAAAGTTAAAACCTGCTTGTTTGTTCCCTTTGGTTTAGTTTTGTTGATTTGATTTGCTTGTGGGGCAGGGGAGGGTTGTTATGGATTTGGGACAGGATATAAGAACCTTCAGTTTTAAAAGATTGGCTTTATAGATCAATATTAATTTGCATATAGATACGTTAAAGAAACCTTAGTTTAGCCTTTGTGCTCCAACCTCATTACCCTACCATACACTAGTATAGAAGCACCTTCACTCACATTAAATGCAGGGAGAAAGAACATGTTCATAAATGGAAAAAGAAATAGTTTATAATTAAGAAGAACTGAATGCTCTGACAGACAATATGCAAGGAATAAAAATGAAAAACATTTCAGTCCTCCTTTGGCTTTCTTGGTCTCACACATCTCTCTCCCTGATGAGCGGGTCTGACCACAGCTGGGCTTTACATTTCTGTAATTAGCACAGCAGAAGCCCAAGCGAGGGCACAGCTTTTCTTCTTCTATTGTTTGCACGTTGGGGGGCAGGATTCTAAATGTCAGGATTCTAAATGCTGCTTCCTATTACAGAGTGGCCCATGAGCTCCTTGAAACCAGTTTGAAAATCTTTCAAAAATCATTGACTCAGACCCCATATGCCACATTAGATAGGTATTCTAACAACAGGGACCTCCAAAGGGTTTGTCAATCTTCTTACTTGGGAAAAACAAGGATGAAAATAAATGAGTTTTTAGATTATCTTGTGAAAAGGTCTGATGTAAATGTGGCTGCACTGGACCCTCCCTCTCAATTTCATTTTTTGTCATTTCATTGAAGGAGACATGCTTTCTTATAAATCAGCAGAGAAATCTGTGGGGGGTGGGGGAATCATGACTTTTGGAAGTTTCATAATGCCTTGATGATAATTTTTATATCTACTTACTGACAGCTAGGTCTCCCAAGTCAGTAAATAAACTAAGAAGGAATTTGGATTCTCATTTTCCTGACAGTTATATAATATGTAGGTCCGGTAAAACACTAGGCACTGATTTTATATCACTAGAAAATTACTGGCTATATTCTGACACCTAGAAGTTTTATATAGTCCTAATTACTGTAGTGTAGGGTGGCAAGGAATTAAATCAACTATTGCATATTTTTCCTCCTGTGAGGTTCCCATACCTGGACGTAAAACCAAGGCCTAACTTAAAAGAGAAAAAAAAACCAATGCTGCTAGGTTATTTCAAAGTTCATGAAACTTGGACACCACACCCTTTCTCAACCTATTTTTTGAAGTTAGAGCAAACCCTAAAAACCATGAAATCAGAAGAGTCGTCATTGTTCTGTGCCAGACAGCCTTGTCCAAGACTCTGTGGGCCATTAGCAAGGAACAGTTTAAAGTTCAGCTGAACAAACCTGTGTACACTGTAACAAAACCAAAAAAAAAAAAAAAAAAATCACAGATTTATAACACGAAGGGTAAGAATGGGGGTGATGGAGGTAAGGAGGGTGGAAATATCAGAATCATGAAGGAAATGATTTTTCATGCCTAATGGAAAAATCTCCCATCCCAAATTGAGAACCTTTCACACTGG